>NW_025999977.1:31336272-31412822 GCF_001458135.2 Marmota marmota marmota
GGGCGTCGGTGCCGGCCGGCTGGCCCCGTGGTAGCGGCTGGATCCTTGGCGGCTGCTGGTGAGTCGATGCCAGCCCTGGGCTCCTTCTCTACCTGAGTCTTTCCGACCCGCGGCCGTGGTTGCTTCCGGCACGCGCTGGTGTTAGGCTTGGAAACCTGCAGGGAGCGGGAATATCAAGGGCTTCGCCTGCTGATCTGGTGTCCGAGGTACCAAAGGGGACAGAAGGCAAACCTGGAGGGGGGTCGGGCAGCGCAACCAGGACGCTGGGCTCCACCATTTATGCCTATCACTTTTCAGGGTGGGGCTGTGTGGCTTCACTGCACCCTCCAAGCTATTGACAGAACCGTTCTGGGCGTGCGTTGCATTTTTCCATCTGAGAATAAACCGTACTTGGCTACCGCGCCCCTCGCGTTGTGGATTTGCATCAGGGCCCCACATGGGTGCACTGTGCAGACCTGCTGTGGCCTCGCCACCCCCCTCCCGATTGCTCTCCCCACTCTTTACGGAGGGCATTGTTGCTGGGGCTCCAACCTGTCGATCTGGCAGTTGATTTTTTTCCCCCTGACTGTGGTTTCTGAACAGCTGAAGCGTTTACAAGATTTTTTTTTTTTTTCTTTCTCCTTGAAACTGTCTTGACACAGACAAGTATCAGGCATGTGAGGACGAATGGATCTGGCCATTTTTTCGTTATGAATTATTATACTCCATCCCCCTCTCGCCTTTGGGAGGCATGTGTTTCATCTTATAAATAGAAAGTAGCATATTTTTTGGCAGGATCTCCCTTTATACAGTACAGTCTAGGAGAGGTCAGTTTAAAAATAAATATGCACTTGAATGTTACATTACCGAGAGCTGGGCTGTGGCTGGGACAGGCTTCGTGGACAGCAGCATCAAAGCCGGGAGCACAGCTGTGTTGAAAGGAGTAAAAGCCCCAGAGTGCAGCCCAGGCTGACAGTCAAGTAATTACATTTTCCTTTTTTTTTTTTTTTTAAGTGAGTGAATTAAAATGAGGGCGGGAAGAGGAATGTCAGGAGGGTATTGCAACATGAATCTTTCCAGTCCTGGGTATTTGGGAGAGTGGGCTGCTGTGTGCTGAGTGTGTAGGGGGCTCTGGGGAGGGAGCTGATGAATGTGTTAGGGAGACAGATTCCTTCCCCATCCCCCAGCTCTTAGTTCTCACAGTATCCCAGAGTTTCTTGGAGGTGCTGCCTTTGAAAAAAAAGAAAAAAAAATGAGGAGTGAAGCAGATGTCCCTGCTTTAATAGCAAAGACAGCCTGAGAGACTTAACCTAAACATCATACATAGGGAAGAAAAGCCTCACCAGGAAGCATCCAGGATGTATCAGAGGTATCCCTAAGTAGATTTAAAATACATGGAATATACTAACTTATAAAAGATCCTTCAATCTAACAACTAGGAAATGTAACTTCTTTTTCTGGATAGTTCCAGAAATCCCTTTGAGACCACCTGTAATTTGTATGGGCTTTTACTGGCAGCTAAACCCTTTCCCAAATAAAGCACTCAGAAATAAGGTGGGGCAGTTGTGAAATGTTTAGCACTGTCACGTGTGAAATAAATGATAAAGATCATTTCTTTTTATAGTGCTAGGGGTGGAACCCAGGGCCTGGCACATGCCAGGCAAACACTCCACCACTTAGCTACATCCCTGGCCTGATAAAGATCATTTTCTGTATTTAAAGAACAGTTAAAAGTCCTTCACCAAGTCTTCCAAGGTAGGCCTTATCTATCCATCACATAAAACTGGACTACCAAAGTCCCTGCCCCCTGGCTCACAGATAAGAACTTTAGAGGAAAATTTTGAATGCATTTCTGGGTCCATGGCAGTTTCTGTTTTGCAGTGGTGTCATCTGCTAGAGATTTACATTATGAATTCCATGATTGGAACATGGTGCTGAGGCTGTGGCAGCCCCAACAGACATGAATTAAGATGAACTCCCCCCCGAATCATTCTGAGCACTAAAATTCTGTTTTGTATCTCAATAGGACATGTAAAGGCAGCTAGAGTAATACGTAATACTTTTTTTTCTTTTTGCTTTTTATTGCAAATTTAAATGTGGTGCAAGATGCATAAATACAAAGCCGTACAACAAATGCACAAGGGCTCCCCTGAGCTAGTTTGCCCTGTCTGCTCTCCAGCTTTTCCTTTAATGTGGTGTTTTGTTTTATGTCCAACATGTTCACAAAAGCTGCCCTTTTTCACTTATAAAATTCCTGGTATTCAACAATGTTGGGGATAAAGATACTTTAACCTATATCACCCAAAGATTTTTAGCAAGCCATAAAATTTTCACAAGCTTTTTGCCCATTAGCCATAGCATTTATCCTGTGGGTGGAACACAATTCACAACCTAAAAGCCTCTGGGAAGACTGCTCTGATTTTTTTTTTTTTTTTAAAACAATTACATAGGCTTGTTCTTTCAGTTGATTTCATATAGGCCCCATCTAATTTTTTTTTTTAACCAGAATCCTGTGGATCTGTTTTTCTTTTCATTGATTGAATAAGAGCTTAAAATCTATTTTAAGTGCAGTATGTTTATCAGAGAACAAGTATAGCCATCTGAAACTAGTAGATTCAGCCAGCCACAAAATCTCTACCAAGCTTGGAAGCCAGAATATTCTCCTGATACACCACTTTGTTCATTGCTTTTGGTGTTAAAAGTACTTTCTCCATGAGGCTCGTCCTAAGTGCCAAGAGGTCATCTTAGCCCTTTACTTTGACGAACTCATTTATTGCCAACAATCATTCTATAAAAAAAGAACTGTTAATATTCCAATTTTACAGTTGTAGAGACTGAGAACAGATGGGGTACATAACTTGCCTAAAGTTATACAGCAAGGAACATACCTACACGTGTACCTGCAGTTTAACAACACATTGTGTGCTTGCGTGAGTGGGTAATTCTACATGAAAGTCCGCAGCTCTTTGAGTTAAAGGGATGGGAAAGAACCATGAAGTTATTAGATAATGTAGGTCAGACTGCCTGGGTAGAGGGCCTGTTTCTGATACTTAATATTTGTGTGTCTTTGGGCAAGCTCCTTAGCTTGTGTGTCTCAGTTTATCAGTAGTAAAAATTATGATAATATCACCCTGAGGATTAAAGGAGTTGAATAACATAATGTACTCAGAACAGTGTCAGGCCTAGAGTAGGGGCACAATCATGATGTTTCATTGTTGTTTCTGTTGTTTTACTAAGGACTTGACACTGTTTCTCTCATTTAACATTTTTCGAATAGATGGTATAGTGCTTCTTTTCCTGATGAGACTACAGGCTCAGGACAGTTCAGTAACTTAGCCAAGGTCACACAGCTAAGTAAGTAGCAAAGTCAAGTTTGAAATCATGTGGAGACCTTGTATTGATACCATATCCCCAGCACCAGGGAGGAGGGGGAGCAGGGAAGCTACTAAATCTGATTATTGCTATAGCTTTTGGCCTCTGGCAAGGAACTCATTTTATATTACTCTCTATCTCACAGTGTCACCCCACAAAGGAAAATGACAATAATTGCCATCCTTAGGGAATACAGCATAAAGTATTTTATTAGAGATGGTCCAGTCCCATGCATAAGGCAACAGTGGTCTACAGCAGATCCAGCACAAAACTGCCAAAGTCGACACAAGCAGTTTATACAATGAATGAAGAGATTTATTAGGTAAAAAAATGTAGGACTCTGGAATGGGAAAGCAAGCCAGGCCCCAGCCAGGGACAGGGAATTTCAGCAGCCAGGAAAGAAGTAGGTTTGTGTCTTTGCTTCATAGTTGGGGGTTGTAGGTCCAGAGGCCAAGTCTGGACAGCCACCATATCCATGAGGCCTGACCCTGCAGTCCCCAGCACTTGGGATGCTGAGCACATGTGTGGTCATGATATTGTCCTGGAGCTAAGGACAAGGCAGGAACCACAAGGAGGCTGGGCAGGAAGGCACTGGTCTCCATTCTGGGCGGAAGGGGGATTGGTAACAGTTCTGCCCATGCCCTGCGTGCTGCTAGATAAACTTCTGGTGTGGAAGATAGAGCAAGGAGGCTTTGGGAGGAGTGTGCCTTGTACAGCCCCCTGGCCTTCATCACCTTTGATGCTCTGAGTTTGTGATGAACTGAAAACCTGCGCAGGGGGCTGCGCAGACTGCAGTAGAGGTTCTGGAAGGGACAGGTTGCCCCCAAACCAAAAGCAGTAGGCCTGGAGCTATCATCCTCCATTTAGAACCTTCTCTTTTCCTTTCCCTTCCCTTTAGTCTGTAAAAGAAAACTACACCCCCCCAAAACTCTAATGAATAAGTAGCCAGACAGTTCTATAGCAATAATCAGGTAGATCCTTCCTTAAGAAAATGCCTTCTTTTGCCTTTTCATATAGTTCAATGCCAAGTTTCACCAGAGTTGCATGCAAATGAACTGAGTCTGACAGAACTTCTGTTGGAGAGGCAGTTTTAAAAATTTAACTCTACAGTTTTCTACTATGAAGCATGACACTGGATATTTTAAAAATTACTGTTTCTAAGTAGTCAAGTCAGTGAGTTCCAAACTAGTTTTCACTTGGTTCTTATTGCTTGCCTAAGTCATGCATTAATAGTAGAACTCTAGAATCCCAAATTTAAAATGTTAAAAATAAAGGATTGTCAGTGATTTGGAAATGATTTGCTATTTTGAGAAAGATAGGATTTGCTTTCTAGTTTTTAGCTCTTTGTTTTAAGTGTGGCAGTGGTCACCAGCCTGCATTTAGATAATGGGGCACCACCGCTTGAATAAATTGAGACTTGACTAGCATCAGAAGCAGGTTCTGTGGGAAACCAGTTTGATGAAGGCCCTTTTCTGCAAGAGTTTTCAAAGCATTTATCATGGCAGTGTGCACTGTGAATCTCAAATGGAGATGGCATCCAGAGTTTCTCCAGTTGTTTTGCCCCCAGAGCAACTGTAGGCTGGTCTGAGAACAATCAAAAGACATGAAAATCAGAAAACGTAGCTTTCTGATAGTAGTCTTAGTTTGACCCAAATGGTGTAATTGACCTTTCAGAGTCTTTCTTCACCTTTAACTTGAGGCATTTGGTGCTCTAGAATCCAATCAGCCAGGATCTACGGTAGCAGCACTATCGTACTAATAATAATGTGAAAGCTTGGAAAACAGACCAGTGTAGTTCTCTGCAGAGCAGCCTGAGCAGACTGGAAGGCAGGGAACTTCAAAGGCAGACCTCTATTTAGACAGACTACACATTTGGGAATCAGTCATGTTCTGGTGACAACTTGAAGGTCAGACTTGTAGACACCATCATGCCAATGATAGATCACTGTCATGTATTTAGTTGAAAGAGACCTATTCAAACACATCATCATTTAGGCTACACACATTTTTAAAATAAGCAAAGGCACATTTGGTAAAATGTGGTTTTGCTGTTTTGGAATGTGTTTGATTTCTTACCCTTTTTTATTATTTATTTATTTATTTATTTAAACTTCTCTTTGCCTCGGGTCAATTCAGACTCAAAACATTGATTTTACCCCAGCAGGAGATGAGGCTCCATGCTTTTGAGTGACCAGCTAGTCATAGGCAAATCCCTCTCCTTGTCTGGGTCAGCTCCATCTTCTTATCTGTGAAATGGAAGAGAGGAGATGGAGTATCTCAGTATTCTCTAAGCCCCAAGCTCTCAATTTCTATACTTCAAATTCTCTTTTTCATTATCTGTGGCATTGCTATAGGATCTGATGCCTTCTATTGCGACACTTATTACATTTACAGTGGTCACTAGTTGACTCATGTAGCTGCCTAATTGGAGTACCTGGGAAACAGGGACTGAACCTCCTTTATCTTGGTATTCTTCTGTTTTACAAAAGAACCTAATGAAAAAGTAGACAGTCTAGTCCTACCCATTTATCCAATCCTTCCTATGACATCCTTATTTAATTCAGGCTGTAGTAAAATTATTTCTTCCTAGGCTACAAAATATTCAAGGGCAGGAACCCCCCTCATTTGGTTCTTCTGGTAACGATCATCCAAGGGTACTGTGGAAATTGTTTCCTTCTCATCTTCACAACTGAGCAGTTGCCATCTCTAACAAGGTTTCCTGTGCCCCAGGGGTGATTGTGATTGTATTTCCTAGTGCTGGCCTAGACCTCTCACCAGCCTCCATTGTGAGCCATTTACCTTTGGGTGTGCTTATTTGCCCTCTGTCTTTCCATACTTCCAGTACTTGATAGGCCCTCAGTGGGCTTGTTGTCAAATGAATACATGGGTGACCAGGCTGGGGTAGGTGAAGGGACATGGAAGCCACATCTCACTGGGTGAACCAGCTAGAGCCACATGACTCCCTGTATACATGTCACAGCACTGGGAAACAGTTCTTGCTCTCAAGAAATGAAATGTCTTCTGAAATATAGTTGCGTTTTGGCCTCCTAGTAAGTTTAACATGCATGGATGTCAGTGGTTCTGCTCTGTATTCCTGGTGAGAGTGTTAGGCCAGGAGCTCACCTGGGGGAAGGTGCTGCTTCCGATGCCATCCTGCAGGCAGATCTCAGGACCAAGGCAGGTAGAATAAAGCAAGGACTTCCTTCGAGTTCTATATTTTTTTTTTTTCCTGAGATATAGAATTAGAACCAGAACATTTGGGAGTTGTTCACATTATAATTAGACAGTCCAGTAGGTGAACAAACCCCAAGGTCTAAAAGAAAGAAGTTTGGAAGAAACTTCCACAGCGAGTTTCCAGTTCCTCTTATTCCTTCAACAGCTCTAGTGTTTTGAGTTTTTTGTCGTTTTTGTTTAATTTTTTTTTTTTTAGTAATTACTAATAATAACTACCCCCCACCCCCATTGATTTGGGCTTTTTACCAACCAGGCCTTTGTCAAGCACCTTATTTTCTATTCCTAAGAAGATGTCTGCCATTAATCTTTCTACTTTACAGATGAGGAGCCTGAGGTTCCCAGTGGAAGTCCCTGACACCACTTGGCACCCTTAGGTTACTACCAGGAAGCATGAGAAGGGATGATGAAAATTATAGCTAGAAAAAAATATTTTGATACTTAGGATAGTCTTACTTTCATTAAATAGATTATATTTTTTCTTTGAAATTCCTTAGAAGCCTGATGTTTCTACACATGTTTAGAACTACAGGATCCTAACATTTCATAGCTGAAAGGGACTTTATCTCAGCCCTACTCTTCCATTTTGACATGAAAAAAACTGAGGCCCTAAGAGTTTTACTGACATGAAGCATGAAGCAAGAATCTTTTCTTAACCTGGTTCTCTTTCCAACATTTTTTTAGGCAAGGAAAGAAAGAAAGTGTTCAGCCCACTGTTCCAGCAAATAGTAACATGTCTTTGGCTAAAGGCAACAGAGGTCAGCCCCACCCTCCTGGATCTTCCATCCCTTCACCACTGTTCCAGAAGTGTTTTCCTTGAGTCCAAGGGACACTGAATAGAGTGTGAAGAACCACTATCCTAAAATACTTTGTCTTTGATATTAAATATAAATAAATCTTGAGCACAAATGAATATACAGTTTTTACCATTCTCTTTGTGTAAGCATGTGCAGACCAGGGGCTGCCCCTTTAAATGAAGACCCTGGGCCAGAGGATGTCCCCAGGAGTGCTCTCTCAAGCTCCTCCTTCCCTCCCTCCACCCCTCACCTCAGGGGTCCCAGCTGCCATCTGAGACTTAGCCACAACTTCCTGAGATGGCCTCTCTCTTACTCTTTGGGCTGCTAACTCATGCTGCTTCACACTGCTTCCTTAAGAGCCCTACCTGGCTTCCTGATCATCCTAATCACATGACTAGTTTCTTCTTTGGGACTCTGTAGCTGTAACTGTCACCTAACAGCTTGTCAGGTGTTATCAGGTTTCTTTCTTTTCACCCACCACCAGTTCCATCTGCTGTCACTCTACTTGTGCCATCTAGCTGCCTTCCTCTGGTGGGCGCTGGCTTCCAGAGCTCCTTGTAAGGTGGGTTCCCCATGAGTTCCAGACGTGCTGGGTGTGGCAGGATCCGTGCTGTGTGGTCTGTGCAGGGATGCTCAGAGGGCTGCAGCTTCCAGCCTCCGCCTCACACTGTTGGCTCACAGCTTGCAGTGAACAGAATGCCCAGGTCGGTTTTCATAAGAACTACCAGCCACATCCTGCCACATTCGTGTGATTATAGAATTAACTTCAACCCAATCACAGGATTTCTGACTTGTTAGTTCAGTTTATTCTCGTGGACTTCATCTTGCCCCTACTCAAGTCCATCAAGGTAATTTTGGACCCCCTTTTGTCACTAGCACATGGAGGCTCCCCAGGAGTCCCATGTTATCCATGATAAGAGCATCTGCTGTGTCTTTCAAGTCAGTTGACCTATGGATAAGATTCTTCTCATGCTTTGCTAAACTCAGCATTTGCTATGTAATCTACCCTCTAGCAGTTCCCTGCATGCTGAGTGAACTTCTTATCAGTGCCTACATAACATTTATTTCCTCTGTTGGAACCACACAGTTTCACTGAAGATGGATGTGATACCTGGCAATTGTCTCTCTAGAAATCAAATCATTTGTCTATGTGTACTGCTTAAATAACTATAGATTTCCAGAGGTTCTAGAAAATGTTTCTATGATCAGCAGGCAAAGATTTGTAGGACCTTAGGATGTTACTTACTCCTCAGGCTCTGGAAATCTGGACTCCCACAGTGTGAAGTCCTTTCCTGTGATTATTGCTTTGCCTTGGGCTTCCCTTTTCTATAGAATGTCCATTGTAGTTTCTTGAGATTTCCTAATACATTTTAGGCTGCATTAGCCAAGTTCCCCCCAACCCACTTCCTTTTGAAAGGAAATGGCAGGAGAGCAAGCCCATTGTTTCTCCAGGGTGTCATTCTTCAAGTATGACTTGACTATAACCAGGGGATCAGAATCATGCAGGGGACTGTTTTTTCAGATTTTCCTTGAGTCTTGACTAAGACACTGTTTGCACATTGCAGTCATGGATAAAGTCATTTCCCATTTAAACAGCATGTCCACAAATATTTGCCCTAATCCCAAAGATCTGTACCATCATGTAGAAATACTCTGGCTTGCATTGATACACTGTTAAATTATTACCCTGCATGACAGAAGAAGACTTAAAATGTCTTACAAGAGAGTAAAAATGAACAAGAGCTTTTGCCATAACAAAAGAGGTGGGAGTGCTTTGTTTTTTTTTTTTTTTCTTTTTCCAAGTCATACTTTATTTCATAAATACATGAAAGACCTTTATCACATAACCAGAAGCATAAAACAAACAGATTTTTTTCAATATTCACTCAGATGGGCAAACCTAAGTTTCTAGGATCTGTTGTAAAGGGTATATTTCTTGCCTGACCACCTACTGAGAGTGGGTATAGAATGTCTGATGTTTTCTAATTTTCTTGAATTTAAAAATTTGTCCTCAGTGAATGAGCAGATCTTCAAGCAATACCTCTTATGTAGGGAATAACTATTATGGGTCTGCTCAATCTAAAAGCTTATCAACAAAATTACTTCCAATTAAAAAAAGAAAGCAATTGCACACATATATAATACAACCCGCCGTTCTTTAGAAATCACTTTCTTAAATTAGACAGACATTTTTAACAAATTATATATTATTTTTAAATTCAAATTATATAGTCCCAAACTGATCACAGAACATAGATTAAAATAAAACAATCCTTTCTCTTTTATTCATATATTTTATTATCTACAGTTTTTTGGCAAAAAATGATCAAAATAATAATTTTTTTTCATTAAATGGGAGTGCTTTGTTAAACGACTTTTTTTCCCCTGTAGAAGTTACAGAAAAACTTCACCTTACGTTTTCGGCAGGTCGGGGAGGGTTGATGAGGAAGAGAATCACAGCATCTGTTTCATGCCTTCTGACCTGCTCGTTCCATTCCACAAACATTTATTTAGCACCTACTATGAAGTTCTAGTTCTCTCTCCCAGATAACAGCTGAGTGGAGGAATTGGTCAGGTGAACAGTCAGAACCGTGTGGTAATTGGTAGGTGTAAGGTATGCACTTGGCGCTGGGAGTTCAGGAGGCCTTGTGAGCCGGCAGGAGGTATTGCTGCTGGGTGGGCAGTGCCCCAGATTTTCAGGGCAGATCTGTCCCTGAAGAGTTCTAAGTAGACAGTGACAAGGTGACTTGAGAATTCTATGTAGCTCACCTGGTGTGGTTTGGAAGATAAAGTGGTGGGGGGCTGGGTACAGGGAGACAGGTGGGGAGGCAAATATCCTCGTGCAGCAGATGGTGAGGGCCAGGAGGCAGGTGGAGGCAGGGAGGATGGACAAGGAGAGACAGCAGTCCAGCTAAACTGAAGACACAGATGACAGGACTTGACTGGGAAAATGAGGCAGGGGAAGGAGTTGGAATGACAGCTGGGTTTTACAGTTGGATGATTTCCGCCATTGTTCAAGAGAAGAAAGTGTTGGAGGCAGGCAGAAAGAATAAAAATGGAGTGTCTAAGGGAAGCAAAGTGGAGGAGTCCAAAACACCAAAGGGGGAAAGTCCAGGGCTTCTCAAACTGTCTGAGAAGGGCCACTATTTTTCATTTTGTTGTTTGTTTCAATTTCCAATCTATTGTATAATGATACTGTGCACAGTTGAGTGTACAGCGTGGGCCACAGGTACTTCCCACACAAGCCCAACAACACCTAGCTCCCAGGTTTGCCAGTAGCCTCTTCAGTGAGTGGAAGGGGCAGTTTACTGATGACGTTTGATTGTTAGGCAATGTCAAAAGTTTATATAGGTATTTTTACTTATGTTGTCATGGTCTGGCCCTAGTCCATGGACGCACTTTGAGTAGCACTGGTCTAGACTGAAGCAGACATGTGTGGGCTGAAGTTCGAATTTGGAAGTCACCATTAGAAGTGATAGTTGAATACACATGCTGGCTATGATTGCAGGAAGATGGATAGCCCTCCAACTCATTTTTTATGAAAAAAAAAATACCAACATCTAAAGCAGGGCTTAAACTTTTTTTTTTTTTTGTAATTAGTCAATATTTAGGTTTGGAGAGCCACATGCAATCCATATCCCAGATACTCAACTTTGACCTTGTAGGGCAAAAGCAACTATGCTGGAACTTCTCAGTCTCAGCACCACTGAGATTTGACCCCAGATTACTGTTCTAGGGACCATCCTAGGCATTGTAGGAATGTTTAGCAACATCCCTACAAAATGTACTCACAAAATGCCAGAAGCGCCTCCTGTCATGGAATCAAAAATGTCTCCAGACATTGCCAGATGTCACCGGGGAAGGGATGTGGGGATCATGCTCAGTTGAGAACCACCAAGCGACAGACAATACATAAATGAATGGCCATGAATATGTTCTAATAAAGCTACTTACAAAATCAGGCAAGGGGCCAGACTTGACTTGCCCACTGTTGTTTCTGGATCCTTGACTTAAGAGAGGGCAGAAGGAAACCTAAAAAGGCTTATTCAGTTAAATTTGAGAGTCTTCTGTATTCCAAACTCAAGAAGGGCTAGGGGAGGTTTGTATCAACAGAAGCTGTCATGTACGGCACCGTTGCTTACCTTATTCTTTCAGTCCCTCCCATCTACCTAGACATACTAGACATAAAATCACAAAGCAGGAAATTAACAAATCACGTAAGTGTTACACAGCCCAAGAAAACCTCCAAGCAAGGCATCAGCAAGCCTGGTGTCCCTAGGGGAATTAGAGACTTCCTCCAGGAAGGAAGTGAGCAAAGCAGGTCCTGGAAGATGTCGTGCATAGTGGCGGATGGTAAGAAGGCAGGAGGACATTCCCTATAAGGAACACAGGGTTCTTAGTTTTAGAAAGTTAGGAGGGAAGTGTCCAAAGTGAGGGAAGGGAGTCATTGTCCCTGGTCAAAGCTGTGTGATTGCACTCTGTCACATGCATGTGCTTCCTCTGGGAAAAAAATTAATAGCACTTAACCATATTTTCTAAGAACAGGATGTTTGTTTTTTTTCCTTGAGGCTCAGAGGGCTTTTTATTGGTTTAAAATTTTAATCTTTTGACCCTTAACACAAAGTCAAATTCCTTCTGTGATTGTTTTTGACAATAGCAAAAATACTGAGAAGTCCTAGTGAGTGGAGGCTGGAGCAGCAAGTGTCTAGGACCCTTTTTTACTTGCTTCTGGTTTCTGGGGAGGTCAGGTTAGCATCTCTGTCTCTCCTTGATGTTGAGATAGGAATGCATCGTTCCTCTTCACACTGCCAGATTTCAGAATAGGTTTTGTTTGTTGGCAGTTTTCAGGTTATCAGGCCTTCAGTGGTTAAAGTGCAGCTGTGGCTGAAATCCTAGCTCCCCCACATTTTGTCTGATTAACCTGAGATGTGGGCTTAATCTGAAACTATTTCCTAAGAAGTCTCTTTTCTGTATAGCAAGAGATAATACCTGCCTGACCTGGAGCAAGCACTCAAATTTTAGCTATTACTCTTCACACATGGAGATTCTTTACAGAACGAAGCATTTCGAATTTGCTTTTTAGGGAGTCTCTGTAGATCTGTATTGGGAGCAAATCAACCTGCGTCTTGTGATGGAAGAGCTAACATGATGGGTTTAACAATTCCAAATTTGAACTTCACTGCATGCCGTGTGTTGTGGGAGGCAAAAGGAGGAGAAAGACCCAGTCTATGCTTACAGAAGAGCTTTCGGCCTAGCTAGAAATATGTGTGTATGGACATGTATACAGCTAACACAGGGAGGTCTGTCGTGGAAGTGGTTTAGAATACAATGATCACCACCAAATTACAAAGACACCTGGCGCTGGTGTAATGCAGAGAAGCCATGTTTCAGCCTATCTAAGAAGCATGGATGATCGCAGAGGACCCTAGCAGGATGGGGGAAGAGCATAGAAATCCCATATCTGTCCCTCATCCCAGTAGGGAAATAAAATCTCAGAGGGCCAAAATCTGAGAATGTGCATAAAGGCAAAGGACTAGGAACATGGTTATCTCAGGTGGCACGGACCAAGAGACCATACTCCGAATTTCTGTCAACTTGTCATTTTGGATCATTTGACATTACTATTGTTAGAAGCGGAATTTTGCACAGAATGATTGCTGACTTAAATGTCTGTTTTTATATGAGCAACTAAGCAGCTTCCAAAGTTTTTTGCTTTTGAGCAGTTTAGAATGAATAAGGTTATTCCTGTATTGGTATTGACTTTTTAGTGGCACTGGACCAAATAGGATTCATCATTAGGAAAGCACAGAAGCATTTCACAGCAGTGACCTTAGTAGATTCCTACCCACTAAACAAAAGCCTGGAGCACTTGGCTCGGCACTTCTGACCAGCCCTGAGGCAGAGTCCCATGTAAAGCCAGTCATGCACAAAGAACCCAGCATGAAAGAACCTGCCCTACGCCTGCCTCATTATAACTGTCAGGGATCAATGTCCCTTTTGAGTCCTCCCCAATAACTCATTTTTTATAGGCAAAAAGGCTATAATGGCCTCTCTTCAAAAGTGTTGGTACTTTGTGAGGTGGACGTTCTGTCATCCAATTTTGCTTCTACAAGTTCTTTCAAATAGTACAATTAGATCCTATAAACGTGAGGAGTGTACTCATCAGCAGTGAGTCTCCCATATGGTATTCGTGGTTCTCTATATAGTCAGGGTTGTAAAAGGAAAGTAAATACTAGCTATAGCTGAATCATCAACATCTGTCCATTTATAAATAGTTGAAGGTGAGATGTATCAGGCTTTCTGAGAGGGTCCGTAAAATACATCCTGCTCACCCTGAGATCTGCATGGCGGGGCTCAGCGCTGGGAACTCAGTTAATGGAGCTTCACAGTTTTGAACACATAGGTCTGTCCTCAGTTTAGATGCTTTGGGGAGAGGATAAGAATCTAAAAATAGAAAAGCCATCTTATCTTTTCAAATGGGCGGAGTGGAACAGACTAGAAGTATGAAAAGCATGTCCTGTAGGATGCTGTTGACTGGGTGTTCTCTGGTTACACTGATTTCTGTCTTGGATTTTCAGTTCAGTTTAATGTCAAATTTCTAACACTATGATCACCCCCTCCCGAGTTTTGAAATTCTTTTTCTGATTTAGAGAAACCCTCCTACAGAGGTTTGCAGAAGGATTGGCACGAATGCCCACATTGTAGCAATACTTTCGTGTTTCTGATACCAAAGGTTGGCCGGTCATCGCTGTATTAGTAAAGCATAGCCATGTTCAAACAGAAAGCTTTTTCCAGGGGAAGTCTGTGAGTGTTCATGTGGGAATGTGACATGGGACCATATGTAAATTAGCAGTGATAGTGCTTTTGTAGAGGGTGAATACCATCCTTCCTGCAGTATGGGGGGTTCCAGGGAACTGCTCCTCTCCTACAAAGATCCTCAGCCCATGCTCCTAGAAGCCCACTCCATCTTTCAAGAAACAGTCGGTTTCCTTGTAGTTTTTGCTTAGTAACCCTCGGGCCTCCCAGAACAAGTTAATCCCTTTTCCATTATGATTAAATGAATCCTTTAGATCCCTAAGGATTAATTTTCCCTCTCTATTAGTTTTCATTAAGCTGTTACAGTATACTTTCCACTTCTCATGTGTTCCCAGCTGCCCTCCTTAGAACTTGTAGGAACATGTTCCAGGTGGCCTTTTGTCCCTTCTAAAGTGTGAAGCTCAGGGCCCAATTCGGTTGTCCAGTGTCTGAGTACAGTGAAATAATTATCTTCTTTCCATGGTGGGCAGCAAAGAAATGCCCCTCTTTCAGTCAGGAAAGAGGAATAACTTTCGTATTTTTGTCTGAATGCTGATGACAGTGGCCAGGTGCTGGTAGGAGAAGTACACAGACGCTGAGGCAAAGGGAAACATGATCAGAAGTTGGGATGACCTTGAAGGATGTGACAGCTAAGCCAGAGGGGCGTGGAATGCAGCTCACTTCCTGCAAGAAGCAGAAAGGAAAAGGGCCTCTGGTCCCTTGGGGCAGTGGCACCCTGCTCACCCCACCTGCCCCTGTTTTCACACATGTGCGTTTTAAATTAACAGAGCAACCTGTTTTGCAGGATGCATGAAATTTTTTGTATCCTTTCTCTCTTAAGAATTCATCTAAAAACAATTAGTAGAAAAAAATCAAACATTCTTTTCTTAAAATAAATGGGATTTTTTTTTAATCCCAAACTCTTTGTTCTTTTCAGAGCCCTGTGAGCTGCCAATACAGTCAACTCTGAGTAATTCAGGAACTGATTTTTCAGTCTGTGTTTTTTTTTCATAACCCCTTGCTTTCCCCTTCTTAGTTGTTGCTCTGTTTTGGTATCTAAAGTAATTATTTTATTTGCCAAAAGGATGATAGAGAAATGAAGCAAAGGTCTGCTTCAGGATTATTTTTCCTTCAATATAATTGTTGTTACTGTGATTATTTCTACTATTGCTGCCATTTAAACTAAAGGCAGTCACAAGTACCTAAAATTGTCCAGCCTAATGAGTAGTGACCATTCAGCTGTCTGCCTTCTTTATCAAAAGTGTGGCTTTGGGCCAGCAGAGTAGTTTAATGGAAGAGCACTTGCTGAGCAGGCGTGAGGCCCTGGGTTTGTTCCCTGGCACCACAAAGAAAAATAAGAGGGTGGCTCTGTCTTCCTCTGGGGTTCTTTGTGTCTTGACACCTTGGATTTCTCACAGATACCTGTAAGTGGGAATATGTCCATTCCCAGCTGGACTCTGCATCCCACATCCATCTGCTGGGCATTCTCACCTCGAGAGGACACCAAGTGACTCCCTGGGGAGCTGGGCCTTGTTGTTGGCAAGGCTTTCCTCTCCAGTGCCCAGGAACTGCAGTGTTTGTTTTCAAAGGAATCTAAATTTCCAAAGAGTATTATCTCGAGTGTCCATCTAAGTGGGGGGAAAAAGAAGCAAAGCATGATCTAAGAACTAGGAGACAGGGATTAGCAATCATGGAGAGTTCAGATTTCAGGGACAAGGGCAGGGCTTTTGAGAAAGGGCTATGCATAGGAACCTTTCTTTCTGTCTGACTTTTTAAGATTCAGGGAAGAGAACAAGAGTAGAAGAATGATGACTAAAGAAAGCTGGAGATGCACAAAAGTGAATTGCAGAGTGAAAAAGGGAGCCCTCACTGCAGGAAAGCAATGGAGTTGGGAAGGGGAAAGCCTGGGTGTGAGTGACCATCTGTGTCACTAGCCACCTCCCAAGCTGAGACCTGTGCCCTGAGCCTCTGCAACTCCACCTGCCTGTCCTCCCTCGGTGAGGATGCCCTGCCATTCCTCCAGCATCCTGTGCTCTCTTGCCTCTTGGCTTTTCTCATTTCTCTTCTGACTAAAAACACTTCTGCAATCTTTTCCCACTTCGCACAGTATCATTCAGTGCCCTCTTCAGCAAAGGCCTGATCACAATGGGAAGAAGAGGCCTGACCCTTTGCCAAGCCTGAATGACAGGAGGCTCAGCCCTCATGGGAGGGCTTCATGTCTATACACTGTCATGCCTGCTTTGCCTTTGAACACATTTTCTTGTAGAAATGTTGGTGTTCTGATCCATAAATCTTAAGTTCCACAGCCTTTGTAGGACCTAAGTACCATGTGTAAAACAGGCTTTCCAAAAGAGTATAATCTGAGGCCCCTGCATTTTTTTTTATTAAGTAGTCAATTCATTCAAATGATTTGAAAATCCAAAATCATAAAAAGATATAGCCTGAAAACTTTCTTTTTCACCCTCATTCCTTTCCATCCACTTCCCCTGAGAGCAGTCACCACCATTATTAACTTCTTATGTATGCTTCCAGAAATATTGTATAAACATACCACCCAGAGCAAATATATTTACACAGTTTTGCACCTTTTTATTCCTTTGAAGATGCGCATCTTTGGTTTCTTGTCATTGGTACATGTTAAAAACTTCATCGTTTTTTGAGATGTAATTAGTATTCATTTGCATGGATATACTTAATTTATTTAACCAGCCCTCTGAAGGTGGATAGTTAGGTTGTTTCCATCTCTTGGCTGTTATAAACTGTGCTGGTTTGAACACTCTGTACTTTTCCCCCCATATATATAAGTGGAATAAGTCCCTATTAGGGAATCTGGGATCAGAAAGCACACGATTGGCAGTTTTTATAGATATTGCCAAACTGTCTTCCATTGAAGTTGGACCTGTTCATGCTTCTGCTGTCGGTGTGTGGCAGGGGAGGAGGGTTCCTGGTCCCCATCAGCCCACTGCATTGCCACACAGTTGTCTTAAACAGGCTTTGAAATGTGACCCTTTCATGATTTGGGAGCTGATTGAATTCTCAGAGAGTGTGCTCATTCAATGACAGGTCAAGATCTTAAACTCCAGAGCCCAGCCTCCTAGCTTAGTGCTTGATAGTATGTGACCTTGGCAGGATGACTTGACTTCTGTGTGCCTCAATAGTGTCTCATTTGTAAAATTAGGAAATTAGTATACTAGAAACAGCATCCTCCTGGGTTCCACATCAAAGGTTGGAACAGTGCCTGACTTCCAGGCTGCCCTGTCATACAAAGGTGCTGCTGGCTCCTTCGAGACTGACATGCCCTCTCCAGGATCTGTCCCTTTTACTAGTGGATAAGCCACCTCATTAGGTTGCTGCATAAGCCATGGCAGAGGTGGTGTTAAAAGAGTAGTCATCTTGGAAAGGAAAAGAGGAAAACTCATCAAGCTTTGTAGGCGTCTACTGGCTGATAAGCTGGGAGCCCAGAGTGTTCAGGAAGGAGAGGGGGAAGTGGTCAGTAAGAGACATCAGCACTGGATCTCCTCTCCTAAGATGAAGACTGGGTGCCTCCAGCTGAGAGGAGGACAGATAGCAGATAAGATAGAGTGGGACTAGGTCAGAGCTCCCAGATGCTTCCGCAACATCACAGACATCAACTCATTTAAAGTTGCAAGCCTGACATATTTGCCCAGAATTCCTTTTTTTTTTTTTTTTTTTTTAACTTCAGATGTATTTGGGAGCTCTTAGGAATGGCACAGAGTAGACATTAAATTATTATTTTTAAAGTCCTAGAAGCCTAGAAGTCAGGCAGTAAAAACTATGGAAAGTAGTCCAAAGAAGGAAAAGAAAAGAAAGAAAAAACTCTGCAGAATCACCACCTACAGCTTCTAAGCTCTCTTACCTTTTCCTTTGCTTTCAGCCATGTCCCTCCAACCTTTGTCTTCCTGCCACTAACATAAAATGCAACTCTTGCTAAGCTGCAGGACCCTCTGCCTGGAGGGCTGCAGAGCTCATCCCCTGTGCCTCTGAGAGCAGCATCCCCTCATCGTCTCACCATCCCAGGTCCTTTTTCAGTTAAAGGGCTGGTGTGAGCGACCCAAGCAGAGGGGCAAAGAACTGCTCTGTGGCTACATAGTCATTGGATTTTTAAAAACTTATTTGGAAGCTCCTCTCCCAGGTCCCAGCCTTGAGTAACCCAGCTTCACCAGCTGGCCACAAGCAGCCCTTGTGTGGCCCTGAGTCGCAGTGTCTCCACAGCAGCTGCGTCCAGCCTGGTGTGCTGAGGACCACTGCTCCCATGCACAGCTGTTCTTCAGAGCTGCTCACCACCTCCTGCAGTCTTGGCTCCTGCAGGCAGTCATCCATCCTGTGCCCAGAGAGCAGGACAGTGGTACCAGGAACCCTAGGCTGGGACCCAGTATTGAGCATTTAAACAGGCAGGAAGTTCTGATGTTTTAGCAGGAAGACCCAAGGTCTCAACTTGTGTTACTGGGACAAGACCCAAATCAGAGCTAAAACTAACACCGGGACTATGATCCTGTCTTTGTTTGGCAGCTCTGTGGTCATCCCATTCAGAGTGGGAGCATACGTCCTGTTGCTGCCCAGGCCTCTGCACACCCAGAGCCATGGTGGGACTGGGTGTCTAGCTCATCAAGCTCGGCCTTCTCAGGCCTAGTTGCTGGACAGCCTGCTGCACCCTGGGCAGGCCACTTTCCTAACAGAGCTAGTTGTTACCTTTGTCAGTGGGTGGTGGAGCACCGTTCTTGTCACCTGCCACTGGCAAGTCAATTTAAAACTCTTGCTGAAAGGAAAGAAATATGGAGCAGATGCAGACAGCCTCCAGCTGCTACAAAACAAATGTGGCTCTCTTCAAGCCACCATCTAACCAACCCTCGGAGTATTTATTGGCAGGCTCTGCTTCCAAGACTGGAAAGCCATATGGGAGAAGTTGCAACAAAGATAGAGAAGAATTTAGCCTCCATGTCAACTGAGGCAGCTGAAGAGTCGGAAGATTATTTTCAAGAGATAAGAGTTTCTCATCAGTAATGAAGGCCTGACATTCCCAAAGCCTTCATGTAGCTCTTCTCTTCTAATCTTATCATGTTGTATGGCCAGGGAGAGTGTGTTTTCTATGCTGGTAACAAATTACTACAGACCTAGTGGCTTACAACAGCCCCTATTTGTTATCTCATGTTATCTTACAGTTTCTGTGGGCCAGGGCTATGTCTCATCTGACACTTGACTGGGGAATGACATGTTCTCTAATATCATTGTCAGAATTCATCTAATGGGCCTGACATAGCATGACAGCTTACTTCTTCAAAATCAGCAATGGCGGTCTCTCTCCCATCAGCTAGGTTCTTCTCATTGTAACCTAACTGGGGTATGGCATATCACCTTTACCATACTATTTTGTACAGAAAGAATTCATAGGTTCTACCCACAGAGGCATTAATATCAGCAGGCAGATCACAGGGTTTTCTTAGAATTATTCCTACCCCATTGAGAGAGCCAAGCCTTACCAATAATGTTTCAGAATATTCCCAAATGAAGGCCCAGTCTATTTTATATAATCACAATGGTTTTTACTTTCTTTGAAATGGAGCAGTTTTGTTTTTTCCACCTCAAAATATCTTCAAATCCTCAAATCCTTGTCAGCTCAGTACTCTGCCACAGCTTGATTCCAACTCTAGCTCTTTTGATTACATTATTGAAAAAGGGTCATTTTTTTCTTCTAATTTCCATTTTCTCATCTATAGGAATGCATCTTAAGAAGATTTTATTGGACACCTACATAATAGTCATTGTCACTAACACTTCAGTTTGTGTTAGCTTTTTGTTAACATGACCAAAATACCTGACAGGAACAGCGTAGAGGCGGAAAAGTTGATTTGGGCTCACAGTTTCAGAGGTTCCGTCTGTGGTCAGTTGACTCTCTTGCTCTGGGCCTGAGGTGAGGCAGAACCCCCATGGTGGAAGGGCATGGCAGAGGGACATTACTCAGCTCATGGCAGCTGGGAAGCAAAGAGAGAGAGAGGTGTCAGGGACAAAATATAAACCCCAAAGTCATGTCCCTGGTGACCTTCTTACTCCAGCCAGGCCCCACTTGCCATGCAGTACAGCCTTCAGATGCTTAATCCAGCAAATGAATTGCTCCACCGATTAGGTTTCAGCTCTTAAAATATGATCATTTCACCTCTGAACATTGCTCTATTGCCTGATATGAGCTTTTGGTGGAGGGGTGTACCTCATATCCAAACTGAAATATAGCCTCTTTCCTGTTAGACTATTCATTTGATTGCATTAGTTTTATTTATGTACATAACTCAACAAAACAGTACTATTGACACTGCTACTGTGCATACACCAAAGCACAAAAAAGAAAAAGAGAGAAAATATACTTAACAAGTTGTCATAGACTTTCTTCTTAGAATAGAAGGAAAGGACTAAAACCTTAGACATGTTCAGAAAATTGTGTCCATAGCCATATTTAAATATGTCCAAAATAGAAGAGAGATCCGTGGAATAGAAAAAGGGGATTGAGGGGGCAAGGAGGAGGGATCGAAAAAGGGAAGAACAGTAGAATGAATCTGACCTAACCTTCCTATGTATATATGTGAATATTCCATAGTAAATCTCGCCTTTATGTATATCTGGAAGACACTAGTGAAAAAAAGAAAAAAGAAGAACTATAAATAGCAGAAAGATCAGTAGGGTGGAGGGAAGGGAACAGGGGAAGGAAGAGGGAAGGGAAATGGGAAGTATTGGGGACTGAATTAGGGCAAATTATATTCCATACTTTCATAATTAGGTCAAATGAAGCCTAATATTATGTATAACTAAAAAATTAATTTACCAGGGCATTGATGTCATAGTTTTATAGTTTTTTAAGTCCCTCATTCTCTCTCTTTTTTTTTTTCCTGTTTTCAGGAAACTAAGTCAACTGAGATTGATAAATCCCTTACTAAGATTAAAAGTTGTTATCCTGCTTAGAGGAAGGAAACAAGATAAAGTTGGGCTGTAGGTGGAAAGTGGCCCTGCCATTGTGTACAGGCCAGAGTGAACCCTGAAGCTTCCAAAGATTAAAACCACTTTGGTTTCTTCTCCAGGTCTCTCCTCGCCCTGGAAGGGATTGGATGATGTAACCCACTCTCCAGGAAGCCCCAGGTGGCCGTGAGCTCAACCAGGTGTCTCAGACCCCATCTCATTTCAGAGCCACTTCTGAGCCACTCAAGGAAAATGATGTGACAGTTCCTAGCCAGAAGGACTTTGGGGGAACGTTGAACATCTGTGCAGAAAGTGGCCCTTTTCCCCTTTTTTGAAATAGACATTCTCAAATTCCAAAATGCCAGCCAAGACCCCGATCTACCTTAAAGCTGCCAACAACAAGAAAGGGAAGAAGTTCAAGCTGAGGGACATCTTGTCTCCTGATATGATTAGTCCCCCCCTGGGAGACTTTCGCCACACCATTCACATCGGCAAAGAGGGCCAGCACGATGTCTTCGGGGACATTTCCTTCCTTCAGGGGAACTACGAGCTTCTGCCTGGCAACCAGGAGAAGGCCCACTCGGGCCAGCTCCCCGCGCACTACGAGTTCTTCCGGGCCAACAGCACCTCGGACTCCGTGTTCACAGAAACGCCCTCCCCAGTGCTCAAAAACGCCATCTCCCTCCCCACCATCGGAGGGTCCCAAGCTCTTATGTTGCCCTTATTGTCACCAGTGACATTTAATTCCAAACAGGAGTCCTTTGGGCCACCAAAGCTGCCCAGGCTCAGCTGTGAGCCCGTCATGGAGGAGAAAGCTCAGGAGAAAAGCCGTGTGCTAGAGAATGGGACTATCCACCAGGGAGATGCCTCGTGGGGCTCCAGTGGCTCAGCATCGCAGTCCAGCCAGGGCAGGGACAGCCACTCCTCCAGCCTGTCCGAACAGTATGCTGACTGGCCGGCCGAGGACATGTTTGACCATCCCTCCCCATGCGAGCAGGTGAAGGGAAAGACCAAATCCCAGGAGTCCCTCTCTGACCTCACAGGTTCCCTTCTCTCCCTCCAGCTGGATCTTGGGCCCTCGCTTTTGGATGAGGTGCTGAATGTCATGGATAAAAATAAGTAACAGGATGCCAGCTCTTTTCCTTTGGGGTAAAAGGTACCAAAATAAACAAAAAAACAGAAACTCAGCTAACCACAGTTGAAGAGAAGAGCTTCCCTGGCTGTTTTTTTGCAGTTACATGATGCGTTTTCTAAAATAATTATTCCTACAAAATATTTTTTTACCTGTTATGCCCTGTTTGCAAAAACAGTTTAGAAAAAGCAACAACAAAAACCCTGTCCTGGCAAAAAGAGGAAATGAGTCAGAACCCATTTTTGGCGGGCACTGCTGATTGATGTTCAGCTAACATTTTTTTTGGTTTGCAGACACATAAGAAATCTGCCTTGGCCGGGATTGGCACTAGCTATGGAGAGCTGAGCAAGTCACACTAAGAAACTTCACAGTACTCCAACAGTTTATGAGTTAAGAGAAAGTCAAAATTTTAACACCTAAGCCTTTTTTTCTAGACTCTTTTGTATATGATATTGTTTGGGCTCATGATAGCAAATTCTCCAGTGTTAAAACTTTTCTCTGTTTTCACATTTGAGCAATTTTATGGGTTTGGGGGATTTTCTTGTAGTTCTTATATATCCCTTATATATTATATCTATATTGCAAAATTTTGACTGTCAGCTACATGTTGGTAAGACACAAGCAAGGTATTACTGTAACTAAGTTATTTTTAAAGTTAAAATATATTTTTATGTGCCTTTGGCTTTTTATTGCAGAGTCTACATTTTATAGATAACACATCAAATGTCATTTGACTTGTTTCCATTAGGGTTCCATTGTAAGCTGTGTATGTGTGAGTTTAGACAAGCATATTCATTCTTGGCTTTTTTTTTTTTTTTCTTCGTCTGTTACCATACTTCTAACAGCAGCCAACAACGGATTTTAAAGTGTAAAGGCACAGGTTACTCATGATGCTTCTACAGAGACTGTGGGCTACACCACGTAATGCTATTTGGAAATATGAGTATTTTAGTACAGTACATACTTGCATTACTTAGGTACTTCATACAACACAATAAAGAGTAAATGTTAAAATGAATTTGCTTGTTTATAATAAACAAGAACATAAGAGAATAAGAATATTTTCTTTAAGTCCAACTAGGAAAATTCCTTCTCTAAAAGGTTCCTGAACTTTTAAAACAAGGTAAGAAATTATTTCCATCCATTCTGTAATTTTGATTAATTCCCTAAGGCTTGAGATTCTGAAGCACCTGCCCTCAATTTTAGGAGAAATGAACATGTGAGATCAGAAATTTTTTTAAATTATTATTATCAACTTCTCAGTGCTCATTTCAGTGCATCTCCTCCCTTGAACACCCTCCACAGCAGATTATTACAAACCCATCTCATCCTGTAGGATAAAGATTTGTCCTCAAGGAAGGCAGTAGAGAGACTTCCCTTTACCTAAGCCTCTGAGATGCCCTGAGGGTGTTGATTAAGGAAACAAGAACTGGAAACACAGATTCTTGTCTTGTCAACTACTCTTTCCCTGCCAAAGAAAATACTTACACACAATAATTGCCAGTTCTCTCTCAGAAACTTCTATTTCTCCTTGAGATGTATCCCTGAAAGGACTTCCCCTCCCAACCATCTCAGTGATTCTTTCCCCAGGCTTGGAGTTCTTGAACTTTTATTACCTGATCACCTGAAATTACTTTTGAACTGTGGGTGAGATGCACTGAGGACAACTAACCAAAGAGAGGAGGAAACATTCCCTGGAGCATTGAGTGCTTTCCAACTGTATGTCTTTACCCCACAGCTTACCCAGTGTTCCTTTGCTATTAGACGACACCCCACTATGTACAGTTCCCAGTTCCCAATAGACTTCCCAACCTCTTCTAAATTTTGTCAATGAGGCTAAGTCTGACGAGCTCAGAATTTGTAGTTAGTATTAACAAGGTTCCTTCCACCCCTTCCCTATCTTAATTATTATTGATCATATTCAGACTCTTGTTATACCCTTTATCTGTTGCAGGAAAAGGTCAACTGTTACGTGAGAGGAGAACAAGGTCTCTGCATTTTCTCTGCTGCCTCTCGCAACCACAAACCACGCAGAACATCTCTGCTGGTACTGAGTTTGTTTGCCACTGTCTAAGTGATCCTACATCATGCATGTGGTTAGCCATTTTACTTTCTCCAAGCCCATTCACACACACTGTCTCCTGTTAGGTGAACAGACATGCCACCTATTAGGAAGAAGAAACAAAGCCACTTCCAGCATGTATTGAGTTAGTTCTCCTAAGGCAGCCTTTGATCCCTGGTCCCTTTTCTAGGGAGCAGGTGCACAACTGGTGGTAACTTTCTGTTCTACAAAGAAGCCTTTTAGACTCACACCTGCCAAGAGCTGAATTGATGTTTTCAAGCCCTGAACATTCTTCCATTTATAACCTAATTTATCTTCACTTGTTTAAAGATAAGGAAATCTAAGATGCACTGTATTTGCAAACTGAAAGAGAATGGCAAGCTTCCTGTGACCCAACAACCAGTAAAGATGCATGCAATTCACACAGAGAGGGAGGGACCTTTCTTGTTAAGGTAGGCAAAATTCTTAGGGCTGAACTTTTTACTGAACACAAGGCCTAACAAATGACAAGCTATGTTATTTCTGCCTAAAATCATCTGCTTGAAAAGGTCCACATATCAGAGTACTAAGCTACTAAGCCCTTCTTAAATATAAAGTCATTAATTATCACATTTCTGTGAGCCAGTAGCACTATCTGCAAGCACACAGGACTAAATTGGTTGAACAGAAAAAAGAAGCTGACTCTCCAGAATTACAGTCTAGTCATTTTTTATATTACTGCAAGCTGCCTTTTTTCTGAAGGCTCCCTGCAAACACTTGATGTCATGGAATGGAGGAAAGGTAGGAGTCCCTGAATGAAGTTGATAAATATTTTAGAAGAGTATACATTAAAGTATACATTAGATAATGATTCTAACCCTCCTACTGTACAGCCAGGTGAGATTGGATCATTTTACTGTGAAATATATAAACAATAGAACATGGTAATTTGATATTTCTCTAGTAAGAATATCTCCTTTGGAAATTAAGTTAGCAACCTAGTCTCAGATAAAATTCTCAGATTTTAGAATTATTCCCCCAGATTGTGAGTAAACAACTCGTTCCCCCGCCTTAGGTCTGTAAGCCATGTAAATAGGGTGTTGCTCTGTGTTCCCACCCACACTTTTGGACCAGATCCAGCAAAATGAGAAAGGTTTCTGAATGTCAGATGATAAGCCACCATTGGGCTGCATAAGTAGCCTTCAGGCTGTTTGGCTATTTGAGTTTCAGGATAGCCATAACAACAAAACTGTTCTCACACATTAATGTATTGGTACTATCTGAGCAATACATTTATTTTCTAAAGAAGAAAAGTCCCCCTGGTAGATTTAACACATTTGTTTCATCTGACTATACCTAGAGCAGCATGTGGTTTATTCTAAGGGTACACTATTTCCATCCAGTGAACTTTCTGAGAATGTTTAATTTTCACCTTATTCTTAGCACAAGTAGGTCTAAATATTTCCTGCTTGAGTTGTCAGGGAGTCATCATTCTGTGGTAAAATGCTCCAAAGAATGTCATGTGGAGGATCAGGAATTATGCTTGCTTTATGAAGTGATATGTAACGATGAAATCTGTTTTACAACTACTGTGCTGCATTTAATTATCTTCCATTTTTACTTTAAAAAATTCGATAATGATGTCACTTCCATTGGCTTTCAATGGAAGTCAATAATCATCCTTTGAAGGTCAGCCAAATTCCCTTCATGGAAAGCAGATTGACACGGGTGAAAGATAAAAACATCTGCCCAAATCAAAGCCATCGTGCAGAGTAGAGTTAATATTCCAGAGATTCATCATGCAGAGATGTCTGCCATACATCAAAATTAGCAACGCTGAATAAGTGAATTGTGTATTATGCTCACCATAAAATCATTACTGGAATATGTCACAAAACATGTGCGTGATTCACTGCCAAAAGGAACACTGGAGAAAAAGCTTTGAGTTCTGGGGAGGGAGATACCAGGGGCAGCTTCAAGCCAAAGAAGGACCCCAAGAGGACCTTGGGATACCCATGAAATTTTTTAATGAGGGACATTCTTAGGAGGAAGGAGATCGTGAGCAAACAAAAGGATACACTCCCATCCTAATAGGGTCTCTACCCCACCTAGAATTGGTATTTTAAAATACTCACTTCTGGGCATGAAATACTGTTCCCACTCCAGAGAAGACCCTTTAGTGGAAGAAGAAAAGATTCTGAAATCAAATAGATGATTCCCAGGATCAAATGATTATATAAAATTAGCCACCATCCTGGGAAAGCTCATGCCCTGTCCATAGTGCATATTCTGTGAACTGAAGGCCAGAGTAGGGACACCACTAGTGAGGCTGACATGAGAGTCCAGGAAGTCATTCATGATGACGATGAAATGAGAGGCACTCCACCAGATGGAACAAGTTCTTATTACTGTCCCAGGACTTGAACACTCTTAGGCCGCTGTTCCCTCCAGGAACTTCCTCACACCCCTCTCAACCCATCTTTTTCAGGACTGGCTTATCACCTCTGACCCAATATCCTCAGGACCAAGAGAGAAAGCTCCTCAGAAAATAATAAGGAGGTTCCAAATATCACTAAAGAGTCTCAGCTGAGAATTCTTTTTCTAAACTGGGCCTCCAGAATGTGAGAGAGTCAGGGATTCTAGCTAATGGAACAGGAAAACCAACTCAACAGGGTAGAAGCAAATGTCCCCTGAAGTTCTCTCAAATTCCTTAAATTCAGACTCACCAAACTGAGGCCCAGAGAAAGGCAGAAGTCCTGGACTTAGGAGGTCCAGCTTCTTCCCAGGAGTGATTTCTGGATGGTTCTCCCCCATCCCCCCCCACACCCCACCCCCGCCCAAGGAAGACCACATTCACTTCCAGGATGACCCCTTACCCTACAGGGCATATCAGGAAAATGCTCATCTCACCATAGCAAAAGGTCCCCAACATTTATACTACAAATACCTCATAAAATGGTGGACAGATCCTTCCATTACATTTGGGATCTTGGAAATTCCAACAAAGAAAGCATTTGAGATACTCCTTCCATGAAAAATTCCTTCTTTAATATATTCACAGGAAGAATGCATTAAAGCCCCCAAAGGATGTTCTCTTCATACCCCTGGCTGGGCCTTGTTTACCAAAGAAATAGGTAAACCCTAAGTGAAAATGAAAAGGCTCCAGAGCTAGAAAACTGGAGGTGAGTTCCTCTGGATGAGACATTACATTTGGCACAGAGTCCCCTTAGAATAATCCCAGGACTAAGAGCATCTGAAAACCACCAACAATGGGACATGAGTTTGCTTATCAGAGGCCTACTGTAGCAGAACAAATCTCTAGCAACTGGCTTGGGCCAAGGGAGCAAGAGAGACCAGGAAAAGGAGAAACAGTCATGTCACTCAATGTATAATTTTTCCAGGCACACACACACACACACACACACACACACACAATGAAATTGGTTTTTCTAGGAGATTTGCTTGTCACTGAATTGGCCCTCACCAGAGGAGACAATAAAGGATATTGTTGGCTGGTCTGTCCGATGTTGGAAGAGCACATGCAACCATTGCAATTAAATCTAATTTTGAACCAACCAAATTAACACATTAGATTAACACATGGAGATTAATATAAAGCTCCCAATGACTGCTCTCAATGACTGACAAGGTTCCAGTCACCCTACAGGCCAGAAGGCTTCAAGGCATTATGGCTCTGACATCAAATTTTGATGTTTCTACATCACTGTCTGGTATTTCCTCCAGCTTTCCCTCCTCTTAATAGCAGTATTTTAGTGACATAATTTCCTTGAGATTTTGATTTTATGCTGGAATTCTGTATTCTAAGGCAACCCATTGGCAATGCCTCAGAAACACATGAAACTTGGAAAAAAAAAAGCCTAAAGTGGCATTAAAAATCACATATTGAATTTTCACAGTCAGCAGCAATGTTCAGACATACCTGTGTAAAGAAAGCAGGGGTGTTGCCAAAAGTGGGAGAAGAAAATCTTTAATTATCTTGTAACTTCTACTCCTATTTCATGAAAATGTAATTGGGAGGGGACTAAAAACAAGAAGAAAAACATTTATGATGCTCTGGCAGCATAATTTTCACCATAAATGGCAAGAAAGAAGAGCAGATGAACCCGATCTTAGATATTAGATTAGCATCCAATAAAGTTCTCCCATTACAGTATCAGACCATGGCTCCTGTGCCCAAATAAAGCACTGTTTGTGCTTCACTCTGCAGTAAACCCCCTCTGTTTTTTTAAAAACAAAGCGCTGGGTTCACTGTTGATTAAAATCATGCATTTTCAACACAGCTGGCCCTCTAGATAAAGACCTTAAATATTCATCAGCTACCTTAGGTAATTGAGAGAAAAAATTAAGTGTAGCAGCAGAACACAGAAAAGAGGCAAACTTGGAGTCAAAACACAAGGGAAGCAGGATCTTCCCATCAGAGCTCATACTCCTGGGGGTTGCTCTAAGCAGAAGTAAACAGAGTATGGAAAGCAAAAGGGCTTCCAAGAGGGTGCCCACCTTTCTAACCAGCCATGGAGCAGTAATGCCTAGGAGGAAATCTCCCATCTTCTTCCTGCTTGTGAATGCCAACATCTTCTCCTCCCAGTGCCCATCCTTCCCCTCCAGCCCAGATGGAGATGACAGAGCCTGGAGTATGGATTAGAGGATGGACACACCCAGGAAATGTATCTTTTGAGTCTCCTGCCCTCCCAGCAAGGGCTCTCCTTAGAGGTTGACTCCACTATTAAAATGCCCAATGACTTATGAATATTGTGCCTGTGGTAGGATGAATAATGGCTCCCAAAGATAGGAGGCCCTCATCCCTCATATCCTGTAAATGTTACTTAACGTGACTTGTAAACGTTACTTTATTTGGAAAAAGGGACTTTACACGTATGATTAAGTTAAGGAACCTGAGCATTCCTAAAGTCACCGCAGCAGCTCCCAGGCCACCTCCCTCCCCTGCAGCATCTGACTCTAGGAGCTGCTGCTTCTCCTCTTACTCCCTTCTCTGCAGTTGTCCCCTCTCCCTCTCTAACTGTACCACTCTGAATCCTTCCAGGTTCCCTTCCTCTACCTGCCTCGACACTGTTGTGCACCCCCAAGGTCCTTCATCCTAAGTGCATGGCCCAGAACAGGCACCTATGTAAGGTGTTAGGGATAAAGCCCTAGTTGGTCACAGCAAGTCCCTTTCTTACATGATCCTCAAAAACTCATTGTGGTAGCAGGAACAGAATAGGATTTGGGACTTTAGGAACTTGCCTGTCTTCTCTTTCTAGAAGTAACTAACCAGTTAGGTCTTCAAACTGCCACCAAATAGGCATTAACCTTTGGACCACCCAACATTAAACTAGCCCCTCCCCCCCAAAAAAAAATGTCACGCAACTCTAATAACCTGGAGCTCTCTGTGGGCCGAGAGCGCACAGTCAGAATACCAACCAACAAACCATGAGACAGCAACAAACAGTAATTAAAGAATTTCTAATATCCAAAGCCTTACTCAGAGAACTCTAAAGGAAGTCCAATTCAAAACCTATAGCTCTGCCAGAATTTTCCTGCAGAGTGTGTTGGAAAGAAGAGGAAGAATCATGACTGCTTACATATTAACCATTTTTGTCTGTTTTATTACATAATAGGTTTGTCCGTAATGTCATGGAAGATCTGGGCTTTAAGTCCTCATTCTTACTATTTGGTAGGAGCCTCTGATTCCATTACTGCCCACTTTAAGCCACTGCCCCCACGACGATCCTCATCAGGTCCCCGCAGCTGGGAGGCAAAGTCTGAACTTTCAAAAATGGCATGCAGGGACCTCAGTCTACATCCAGCCTCATTCACCTCCATCAGAAATGTCACCGCCTCGGTGAAGTCTGTGTTCAAATCCCCAGAGAACCAGTTGGTCTCTCCTTTTCACAATCCCCATCAGTGGGTCTCCCACAACATTCTAAGGAAGTCCACCCCCCATCCAGCTGGCATAGACTCCCAGCCGGGCCCAGGAGCTGCTTTTCAGTGAGGAAAGGATGAAAGAATAAATAAATGGATAAAAAGCAGATACTAAGATCAATGTTCACAAAAGAATGTTTTTATTACTCCACAAGAAATGGCTTCTCTAAGAGTCTTAACTGAATCCGAGAAATGCCGTAAATTCTGAAAAACAATTTTTGAGGAAAGAGCAAAGTACTATATGCATCTCTCCCATATGTTAAAAAGAAAGAGACTAATAGGATTAAAACCTTTAAAAATATGCATATAGTTATATAGACACATACATACACATACTTACAGATGTTTCCATAGATCTGGATTGCCTTTCCATATTTAAAAATAAAACCGTATTCCAGGTTTTTGTAATTTACCTTATAAAAGAAAATGGTCCTATAGAAAACAATCATCATTTGCTACAGTAAGAAAGAGCCATTACAGCAGGCCTTTGAAATGTTGTTGGCTTAACGGACAAGAATGTGATTTGGATCCTGTAAGCACTTACCGAGTTCTGAACAAGCCTAAACAAATATTTTTAATCAGTGTTAGTGCTTTAAGAAAATTTTAATCTGCCACTTAAGAGACACTAATGTACAAGTTGGCAAATAGGAAAACAAAAACCTGTCACCTTTACCATACATTATCAAATGGGCTAAAGCAAATGTGTTTCAGATTCCCTGCCCTGCTGTGCATGAACACATAATAGGATAGGAAGTCAGCAAAAACTGATTTCATATCCTAATGGTATTATTGGCTACTTCTAGGACAGCCAGAGGGTGTCAGGAATAAAGAAATATAAATTATCTGTTACAACAAAGAGGAACTACATATAAAAATTGACTGTCGTGCCTCCTGGTGTGAAGCAAAAATTAGATCTTGGGCATATAAATATTTTAAATGATATAAAATGTGATTCTAGTGCCATAGCTTTCTAGTAAAAATGTAGACACATAGCCAGAAAGTACACATAGCTCTCAAGTCATCTCATCCCACACTGCAGCCGTCACCAGCCACAAGACATTTGATCCATAGGCAAGTAAAGATGTAAAGAGCCACAATGTAATCACACTCCAGGGGCACACACAGGGCACCTAGAAGAACTCCCCCCTTGCACTGTCCTTGGTGTCTTGGCATTCTTAGCATACTTCAGACTAAGGGCCTGGACATGAGATCTGAGAACGAAAGCAAGTAATCTTGGCTTCTCTTTCCTGTATCAGGTAATGTGGCCCTCTATTATTTTGTGAATTTCATAGTTTCTAAACCAAGGAACAAATTCTATGTAAGCATGATGCCCATATGTTAAAACAAGCTGTGCAGCAGTTTGTATATGTGGATGATGTCGTGTGTAGGTGTAGAATGTGTGGGCGTGTGTGTATGTGAGAGTGATGAGGTCTGACAGGTAGATGACTGAAGAGACAGAGACAAAGGGTAGCAAAATGACCTTCTTGAAAAGAAGCAGAGCATGAGAAGAAAACATATGGGACTGTACAAATCTGAAGAGATAGGAGGAACTACCACTGAAAGCAAGAGTGACAGCCGAAAAGGAAATAAAGTGACACCAAGCAAGGCCATCCCTAGTATGTGTGTCCCTGGTGAATATTTTTTTTGCAGGATCCCTTTCTATATAAACAATTTGATTTTTTTTAAATGTTACAAAATTCATGGGCCTATGTGATTTTTCAAAAGAGGTTTTGGAATAATGTGGAAAGAAGAGGTGTTTTAACATTTGTTTATTTTCCAGTTGGTATAAGTGATGATTATTTGCAGTGTCTAGGAACCCTCACTTCCTATGCAGGTACCAGAACTAGCTCTCCGTATTCTTTTTTGCTAAATGTGCTGATTCTAGATTTCTTGCTGGGAGAAAAGGATAGCAATACAGTTAAGGCTCCCAACCCTGTGGCTCTTCAGAATTTGTTCCTATTGAAACACATGTATTTCCTGCCTCTGCATTTCCCTAACCCCTTGTATTTAATGCTAGTTATGTCATCACTCGTGATTCTGCCCCATCTATCATGCCACCCTGAATACCAGCTTCTCATGACTCTCTCAAGGGTTATTGCTATGCTTTGTAGAAGATGACACAAAGGCAAGTCTCACCCAGAATATGTTAATTTAATGTTAACTTGTTTTCTGCTCATGTTAAATTGACTGTTTGGAATTTTCTGACCACAGAGCACATTTTCTGACCATATCTTCTCCTGAAATCCTCAAGGTAATCACTGCATTCCTGAAATGTGTTTTCTTTGCACATTTGACAGCAACCCCGACTTCCACACACCACCGTCAGAGGGGAGTGGTGGGGACAGCTCACAAATAGAAAAAAAAAGAGTGGGCCCATTTGCACAAGGAATGTCCATCTCTCAGCAGACAGCATAAGCATGGAGACTTCAATGTCAACACATTGACTGGAGGCAAGAGAGAGCATCAATCAAAGTCTGCGGGGCATTGCAGAATACCATTCTCACAAACTCTCTGAGAGCAATAACATGGCCACCTCCAGAGGTCTGCTAGGGAAGGGATCTGGCCATCCTGGTGTAGTGATGGGAGGTACACAGGGAAAAGATGTGTTGTTCCACCTTCACTGCCCTGGAGTTCTAGCCTGGAAGCTGCTAGGTATCAGGACACGGAGGGATGAGAGCCAATGCATGGGCCCCCACATGTGAATCAAGCCCAGGGGTCAGCAGTCAACTATGGGCACCCCAGATACCTGCACTTGTCCAGTGTGAGTGAGAGGCATGAAAATCATTGCGTCTGCACTTACATAATCTCACCAGAGAAAGACTGGATTATCCTGAGGAACAATCCCTCGTCAGGCCACTTTCCTGTAATCACAGCCAAGTCAGGGGCCCAGAATGATCCCATAGATATGAGCTCCTTTGGGCACCTAGTCAACCTCACAGGAACAATGGGGGACCAAAGAGCACACCAAGGAGGAGAAACAGGGACCAAGAGCACTCTATCCAGATGACACTACAGCCCCACTGTTCCTAGGGAAACTTAGAAAATGTTGAGGAAAACAATCCAGAACACAGGGTCCCCAAGATGAGTCGCACAGACTGAAACCCACAATCTCAGATGGTCTAAAGCAGACTTCCTGTACTGACGTCAAGGATGGCCTGCCACCTCTATTACCAATCACAAGAGTTACTAAGAGGAATCAAAGACATCAGGCAGTTAAGAAAAATGTCTAATACACCACTACCATGTGATAGTGTCTTTTTGAACCCAAATTATCTGACAATCTTAAGACATGAGTTCTCGGCTGTGAGGTTATCTAAAAAAGATTATAAACTTCATATTCATACAGACCTGGGTTTGAAACACTATCCTGACAACTATCAGTCTATGATCTTGGGGTACAGCAGAGATAATAATACCCACTTCAATTCCTTAGAAAACTTAGAATGGAACTTCCATTTGATCCAGTTATCCCATTCCTCATTTAATACCCAAAGGACTTAAAAATGAGTATACTACAGTGACGCAGCCACTTCAATGTTTACAACAGCACAATTTACAATAGCCAAGATCTGGAAGCAACCTAAGTGCCTACAACAGATGAATGGATAAAGAAAATGCAGTATATATACACAATGGCATTACTCAGCAATAAAGAAGAATGAAATTATGGCACATGCTGGTAAATGGATGGAACTGAAGAATATCATGCTAAATGAAATGTCAGTCCCCAAAAACCAAAGACAGAATATTTTCTCTGATATGAGGATGCTAACCCCAACAAGGGAGGAGAAGATTAGAAGTTCATTGGATTAGACAAAGGGGAACAAAAGGAAGCGGGGGTTGGGGGAGGATGGGAATAGGAAAAACAGTAGATTGAATCAGACATATCTTTCCTATTCTTATATTTGAATACATGACCAATGTAACTCCACATCGTGTACAACCTCAATAATGGGATCCTAACTGGAACAAGTTATACTTATTCTAGGTATGTATAATATGTCAAAATATTATACATTTGTTCTCTAGAAAGAACAAATAAATAATAAAAAGTAATACCTACTTCATAAGATTGTTTTGCAGGAACCAGCCAATGATAAATTCTTTAGGCTTTGCAATCCGTACAGTCTCCTGCACAACCACTCAATTCTGTAGCATGAAAGTAGAGTAGACATTGCATAAATAAATGAGTGTTAGTGTGTTCCAATAAAACTCTGAATAAAACTGATGGTGGGCTGAGTTTGACCCAGAGGCCTTAACTTGCCAATGACTTGTTTTGAAAGTTAATAACAACAATAAAGTTTTTATAATAGTTACCTGCACTTGGCAAGCATTCAATAAATATTAGCTATTATTATTACACAAATAAAATGACTACATTTAAAACTTGTTGATTTAAGGTCCTCCTTGCCTACCATTTTTAAAAGCCTCATTGTTTTACAGTTATATCGTACACACTGGAGGGGGAAAATAATGGATGAATAAATGTTTCATTGTTGAAATTTTTCCCTATTACTGTTATTTTCTAAAACTTCTTTTTAGAGTAGCTTTCCAATGAAAATTGTCATTTCTTTTAAAGGTGAGTCAAAAAGGAGGTAATAATAATAAAATAAAAATTGTGATCAAGGGGGCCCATATGTACAAAAAAGGGGGGGAGCTGTTGTCTTGTTGTGTATTTTTATTATGCATTCAAAATATACTGGTTCCATTCCTTCATATTTCTATTTCAGGAATTTAAAATAGTAAGAATGTTAGGTGCCACAAATCAATTTTTAAGAGCTACATTACCTTTTTGTATAATCAGTTTTATCATCATTTCATCTGTGATTTCCGTAGCCTTTTATAGTATCATTCATTTAGAACCTGCACAGCACTATTGTGAGCATTATTTCTTGGCTTTAGGAGATGATCCCTCCCCCATTCTATTCTTGTGGTTTTAAACAGCTACCACCAATATCAACTGGTCTTGGTGTGAGCACTGTGAGCTATTAACTGTGAGGATGGGTTGCATCTAGCTGTCAGGAAGACATTTATCAAACAGAATGTATCAAATAAGTACAGAAGAGCATAAGCCAGGGATGGAGGGATACAGGTTTATTTGGATGCTGTCCTCAACCCAAACATTCTAAGGTCCAGCCACATCCCCATCCTCCCATACTGTGCTTATGAGAAACAAGGAATTCCCCTTTTGCCCAACCAAGTTTCAGTTGATCTTGGACTATGACATCACCCTTGAATGATGTGAATCTCTGCTACTGGTTTATCCCAAGGGAAACTTCCTGGTCTGCCACTCACCTGTTGTGTGGTTTTGGTATCGTACAAAATAGAGAAGAAAGCCTCATTTAAGGGTGGCACTCAGTTCAATGTATTATACTTCCTTTATCCAAAAGACCAGATAGACAACTGTGTCAAAAAGAGAGTGACTTTAAATGACCAGCCATGGTTTTTGTATTTATCTTTTGTAACTAATACAATTGGGAACATTGTACCCAATTAAGAAAACAAGAAAAAAAGGAAAACTCCAAGCTGACATCACTGGAATAAGAGATATCATGGATCATCTTGTTGCAAGTGGCCTGTACACAGAAGAGTAGTAAAACAGGTTTAGGAAAACCCACTTTAAAAAAGGAAAAAAAATAGCAGAACTTCCTTATTTGAAAACATTTTTTTAGCTCTTTCATGGACTCTAGGAACTCATTACTTGGCTGTTTGGTAAGTAGACAGCAGATATCATTACACATTGGCACAATGGTACCAGTTCTCTCCATATCTCCAAGCAGACTGCTGACTTTAATAGATTAACCTATTAAGAGTGAGAGGAATCAACTCTCCAAATATATTTCCATTTGCTATTCAGGCAACAGGTAGAAGAGAATGAGCAATGCTTCTTGGAGCCAAAGATCTGGGTTCAAGTCCTACCTTTGTGTTTTATTTAAGTAGGCTCCTTAAGTCTTCTGAGCCTCCATTTCCTTTTCAGTAAACTAAGGTAGTGAGATTATCTGCTTCACAGGGACAGGCAGGATAATATCTGCAAAAGAAAAGATATAAGACAGTCATCTATAGTGAATGACTAATTGTCTAACCCCCAAGGGCACCAATCATTTACCTATTGGTGTGAGTTCGTGGATCTCTGCTTCTCCTGGGATTAGTCCTGAGAAACAGAAATTTTGAAGAAGTAAGGGTAAGGATTATTTAGGAAGTTGGGGATAGAAAAAAGGAAGGAATATTTTGACGTCCTTTCAAAGGAAGATAAAAGTGGACATTTGGAGAGTAAGAGGAAGAGATTTGTCAACAGCGAGGAGGAGGGGAATGTGAGGGAAAGAGCCCAAAAGGAATACAGGAGAAAAACAAATTGGAGGTCATCAAAGAATGGTTTCATGGTTTTCTAAGAATCAGCTCTGAGGACATGACACCTGTCCCTCCACAAAACCCACTGTGGTCCCTTCTTTTCCCTCAGGACTAAAGGAAAGTAAGAATCCATATCATAACTTCTAACAATCAGGGCCTCTATAGCAGGAGGAGGTGAGGAGAGATTAGAGGGTCCCATCTGGCTGAGGTTGATCACACCACAGCCACACTGGACCCAGAAATTAGCAGACCATGCTCAGGGCCAGCTGTGGTCTGACAGGTCTCAGAGCAGATGCTGCCGACTGGGGTTTTCTGGGAGGCACTATTCAAACTCTCCACCAGGAAGTACCTTAGGAAAGCAAAGAAACAGACCAGACAACCAACTTCATAAAAACTAACAAGTGTCTAATCTTCACAGCAGCTTGCTTGTACAGCTGTAGCAAGTGCATGTGACATCTATATTTACACACTTGCCAAAACTGTTCCACAAAGGGGCAGAGGGAACCAAACACCACCAGGGATTCTTTCCAGAAGTGGCTTGAGAATGCCCTTCCTCTCAAGATTACTTGGTCCAACTGCATCTATCTTACTAATATTTCTCTGTCAGAGACTGTGAGTTTCGTACAACAAAACTGTATTATCCAGAATCTTCCACGTTGTAACTGCTTATTAATTACTTCTGCTTTGTCAGCTGGCCTCACACACAGGACCTAAATGTTTAGTCTGCAGTTTGTATAATCATTCTCCTGCTTCATAATTACTCTACGGAATGACTTAGTGCTAAAGGCACCACCACAAACTCGGAGCTTTTCATTTGCTTATGATAGCACATTATCTGGTCTGCATTCATAATGCTTGCTCAGGGGTTAAAATGAATGGTCCTTTGAACAAAGTCCCCAGTTTTATACCTACTTCTCAGGTTGTTGGGTCAGGGCCAGAGTGGGTTCTGGATGTGGTAGAGGGTAAGAGAAGCCCTCTCTGTTTCTACTGTGCACATGGAAGAAGGAGCTTTCACGTGTTGAGGCAAGAAGATGTCACCATTCTGTTTTCCAAACTGACTATGACCAAGTTGGAATAGTAATATATTTTGAGGAATCCCCATAATAGCCTTACACACTCACCTGTCAGGCCTAGTATTTAAGTTGGAATTGGCCCAATGGATCCAGGAAAGATGGGTCTACTGAACTCCTGACTTCAAGGAAAAAGTAGAAAGGGAAAGAAGTCCAAGATGGTGCCATGGAAATGGAGGATTCAGAGATGACTTCCATGGCAGAGCACATCTTCTATAGTACTGGAAAAGCTCCTGTGCCCACAGTCGAGGCCCTCAGCTATTTCCAGCCCTATCTCTAATTCTTCATCACCCAAAACTTCTTTTCAGCCAGATTGGCTGGCTAGCCTTGCCCCTCTGCACACAGATCTTTCACCACCTCTCTAATTCCGCTCATGCTTTCTGCCTCCCTGGAATGCCTCCTTCCACACTCAAATCTACCTCCTCCAGAGAGATTTTCTTTTCCTGCTGGCCCCAAATAATCTCTTTCATCTCTGAAACAACTCCAAACATTCCATTTATAAATTAACCATTAAATTAATGCTCCTTTCTCTGCCTTCCTTCTATTGTTATCATAAAGTGTCATTCAGATTTTTTATGATCCTTAGCATTGTCGATGTATTTTCTTTACAAATACAAGTTCCTTGAAGGCAAGTCCTTGTCTGTCTTCAGATCTCACAGCATCAACAACAATATTCAAAAAAGGCCTCCCTTTCATTTAGTTTATTTGCTGTATCACACCCAGAATTTACAGATTCTTGTTCCTCCTAGCAAAAGCAAAAAAAAAAAAGAAAAAGCAGAGGGCCTATGATTGGGCTCCTTCATCAATGATGCTGAGTTCATTTATTAATTGGTACTATGATTTTAGGATTTGCATTTGTTTTCTTATCTCTGTATTCTAACTGTATGCCTACTACAAAGTGTGTACATGAATTTTTTTTTTTTTTTTTTTTTTTTGCTAGACTGAGAGCCAACTTGCTCTGTGCTCTTTGAAAAGGAGAATTAGTCATGGTTACTGAAAAAAAGGAGAATATGTTCAAAGTAAATATCAGTGCATGAGATTGCTTTTCACTCAAAATATGAACACCCACTGAATTTGTAAATATTTACTGTAACTTATGGTAAAAAATATTGGCTTCCTAAGTTATATTGCTGCCAAAACATTTCTTTCCCACTCACCCTGCCTAGAGTTCTGGCCTGTGGCTGGTAATATACCCTCTGCCTGAAGTTAACCTCACAGCAAAGATAAAGCTTTAGTATATTAATAAGAGAGAGAGAGAGACAGAGAAAAATATACACACACAGAGAGAGATGGAGAGAATAAGAAACTTGAAAATATTAAAAAGGCAGCATAACTATCAGCAAAAGTCCTATTTGCAATGGTGCCTGATGTCTACTATGTGAATTAAAGGAAAGAGCAACCTAACAAGGGCACCCATTTCATAAAGAGCCCAGGCAAGGATGACTAATCCACAAGGCTGACAGTTTCACAGCTCACACAGGCTCCATTCTGCTCAAGTGTGGGGAACACTCACCACACCCACCACAGCTGGGGCCACATGACAGTCTTGTACATACCAGCTCAGGACTCACCGAAGAGACCATGGCAGAACTGGAATTCTCTTTGAGGTCACCACCCAGAGGCAGCCCCAGCCCCAATCCCTAACCTGGATTCAGGATTGATTCACACTTTTGAGCTCCACAGAGAAGTCCATTAACTCCAAACAATGAAGAACAGTGCCGGGCTGGGGATATAGTTCAGTTGGGGAGACCTTTGGAGCCTTAGTCTTTCTCCAGCCTAATCCTGATTCTTCTGTCCTGCCCGAATCCTCACAGGTACAATTGGATAGGAGAAAGGACTGGCCATAAAATTTGTAGGAATCAGTGTAAAGGTAAAATGTGGGGTGGGGCCTCTTGTTCAAAAACTATCAATCATTTCAAGACAGCACATTAAATGGAGCATTGGGCCCTCCCTGAAGATCTACACAGTTCACATGCCCTGAAGCTGGCCCTCATATGAGAAGCCACAGTAGTTACAATCATTTACATGAAATGTGTGCTGTTTGTTGCCAATTACTATGGAGCACAATAACAATTGTGCATTTCATATTTATTAAGTGAAAATATGTAATCGTTACACAATGCTGCTTTGTAATACAAAGCAAGGTATTGTTTTTTATTAGCTGTAGGGTTTACTTTGTTGAATAGCATATGGATTACAGAACCAAACCCTGTTAATATGCACACAGGCTTCAGAGGCAAGGCATTTGCCCACAAATTCTAATTCAAAGAGGATGTGTATCATGTGACTCAAAAAGGCATTGCCTTAACACCAACCGTGACCAGTCAACCTCCTGTCCTTCATTTAATTCAGGACAAAATAACTAATTGAAATTAATTAATTGTAATATTAAAAGAAGTGGTTCCCAGACTTTTGGACTTTATAGCTAAAAATTCCAAGAAATTTAGAGGATGAACATGAAACTGACACCTTATTACTGTGCTCTGTAAAGATGTGTAAAACCATCAGTGTATTAGAAAGGGAATTTATGAGCAAAAAACACAAAACCATGATTTCAAAATAAAGAGGATTCTTTAAGTGGATCTGATATTATGAACAATTTCCTCACTTCTCCAGGGACAGGAGAAAACTTTTCCTCTGTCAGTGTGGACAGCAGACTGAGACATGGATTCTGGGTCCAGGAATGTCTATCAAGTGGACTGCAATATTATTTTGTTTTAACTGGGTGAGTTCTTAAGAGCATGGCCAATTTTTGCTTTGGAGGAACAGTTGATTTGGATATTGTCATTCCATGTGTCAGCTTCCCTTCCTTCTGTTCCCCATTTCCATTCCTTCGAGATTGATTACACCTGGCCCAAATTCCTCATCTATGTCCTTGGACCATCCTCATATGTCCATGTCATGTGTTTTGAGTACTTACTCCTTGTTTTTTTCTTTAAGTAGCTCAGGTTCAAGTCCATCCATTATTTCTTTAACAAAACAAGCAAACAAATCCATTCAGTTCAAGCACTTCAGGATTTAGTCAACTTCATTGACATTTGTTGGGTGGGTATGCAGTCTCCAGCCATTTTCTTCAATCCACCTCCATCTCTTTCCTCAAACTTCTCTCCTAGCACATCAGATAAATCCTTTTCCTCTTACAGAATACTTCTTCCCCCAAAGTAGATGCCATGAGTATTTAACATCTACCACATGAGGGATTCCAAACTAATAAGATCCCCTCCCTAAAGGAATTCTGGTAGATTAAATAGTTTCTTCATCCATTAGGTATCATTAACTATTTGCACATACTCTTCAAAACTTTCCCTGTTACTTGAACTTCCATTAATCTCCCGCTTTTCTGAATTTATGCCTTGCTAAGGATCTGAGCCACATCGTATACTCCTGTGTGCTTGCTAATGTTTCACGTACGTTTGTCTTGTCCTCAACTTGGTTGTAGTGAATTTGGGAGTCAGGAGTGATTCCTATACCTCTGATCATTCATTCAGCAAACAGCCGGGCACACTTAATAAAGATGGCAGCCTCTGACCCTGATTTGCTCTTTACTTAGGAAGTGGCAGAAGCAGATAAATGAGCAGAAAAATTATGACACACCATGGGAAGTGCTATAGTAGAGATGTGAACAAAGTATAAGGGAGTCCACAAGAGGAAAAGGCTCTGAAGGAGGATAAAGAGGCCACAGGGGAAGACTAAACTATGCCCAGGCATGAAGCTGAAAAGAGCAAGTTAAAAGTTCAGTGTGATTAGGACATGGCCCTTTTCAAATGGAGAGAAAGAAGTAAAGGTGTTGTCAGGCAGGCTATATAAAAGCCTTCTGAATTTCTCAGAGTTCCAAGCCTATTGCTGTTAATTTGTGCTTAATAAATAATAATAACGTACCTGGGAAGAGAACTTTACCATCCTCCAAGAACTTTTACATTCATGATCTTTGGCCTTATGACTCTATAGATAAATGATATCTCCTCCCAATTTACAAATATAAGATTGAAGCTTAGAAAATTTTAGTGATGTACTTCAAGTCACCCAGTTAAGTAATTTCTGGTGTGACTCTAATACGATTAGATTTCCTAACTCTGAATCCAAAATACTTTCCACCACCCAAATTATGGCTGAACAGGCCCATAGCTACAAAACTTTGTAGATGTGGTACATCTTAAAATGGAAAGAGAAGAAGTTTTAGAACCATAATAGGCAAAATCAAGTCACTTAACAATACATGTGGCCTTAAGAAAGTGACCAAATTTCAGAACCTCTGTTTTGTCCATTACTGTCAACAATACATGATGAGCCTCCTTCAAAGAGCCATCGATGAGATCAAAGCATGCAACCCTGCCACAAATTGTCACAAAATAAATATGATAAACTATTTTCAAATAAATTTTCAACAAGGGTAGCTTTAATTGCACATAACCTTTCAAAAAATAAATATAGACATATTTTTAAGTTATACTAAATATTTTTATTTGGCCCAAGCAGTCTGATGTGCCCTTAAAGCTGTTCATTTTTCCTTATTTTTCCTGGACTGGACTTTACATACTCAGCTTTATTTCTAAAATGAATTATAAACTCACTTACATATGAATCACTTGCTGTCCTCATTTCACACCACAAGGTCTATTTTGGGGGGGGGGATGGAGAGGGAGAATAGACAGCGATTACAAGCTTCTGTAAGAATTTGTTACTTGCTCAGACAAAATGACTCCTTTCTCCGTGAGCTTCACTTTGAAAGAAATTGGTTAAAAGACACTATTTTCCAGGATCTTTGTGTCATTAAAATGCTGCCACCAGGGTGGGGAAAGAGTCCACAGGGAAATGCCATGCAAATGTCAGTTGGATCTGTCAACATCCCCCACCCCACCCTAGTGCTTTTGCAGGCTCATTAGTCAGTTTCCCCTCCAAGCGCCTACACGGAGAAAAGACTAAACACTAGACTAAAAATTAAAAATTACTTCAAAGACCAAAACAATGATGAATAAGATAGATGCAGCAATGAAAATATAATAGGGACCCCCCCAGTGCACTGAAAATCACAGTCTAATTTTTATACACCCCTGCAACTCCCTCCCCAAACAACTAAGCTCTTCAATCAATTAGTGCCATCTAGCATGGAAAAAGCCAAAAAAAAAAAAAAAAATCACAGTTCTTACAGCCAATATTTTCCACTGAGCCAGCCACCCTACTCTTTTTTTCTTCCCTGAGGTTAATAGTGAAAGCTCTGTTTGTTTCACAATGCATTAATTCTTGCTGCTTGCAAGAAATTATTTTTGGAGGTATCATATTTTAATATAAGTTTCCATGAATCTTTCCACATGATTCCCTTGCTTTTAAGCACTACCCTCCCAGCCAGGCTCACCCAACAATGCCCATGCTTCATACACACTCAACCCTGGGACAGGCCAAACTCTGTGTTCACCGCCTGGACCACAGCCCCGGGTGCTGGTGGGGAAGGAAGAACATTTGCAATTGAGCTCAAGTGTCATGGTGGTTTTTAGCTGGCAAACGCATCTGAACATGGTCACTGCGCTTTTCATGCTCATGAGGGGATTTTCCAAAAATCTAAGCTATGTTTTGAAAACTGCATTATTATAGGGTATAGCTCCTTCAATCCATTCTTTCCCCAGCTCTCTGCTTCCCAAATGGTTTCAGGGGAGAACTTTTTGAGAACACAGTCAAGGATTAAAACAAGAGGCTGATTAAAAGAGAAGTCACATTGTATTCTTTCATATTTTGATGAACTTAACTGTGCCCAATTTTGTTTACTATGTTCTCCATTCAAAAAGTCAGAACAGCAGCAAATGTAAGAAAGTCAGTCTGGAGGCAGGAAGGCCACAAACCCTATAGCATCAAGCACCAAAGCCACTGACTTGTCTCTTTTTTCTTTCCCAATGCCAAGGACTGTCATTATATTAAAAATACATTCTCCCCCAACCTACACCTTGTTGTTTTTTTTTTTAATTTTCTATGTTCCACATTTCTATCTCTTATAATAGGACCTGTGAAACAAAATGACTGGTATATGAATTCCCTCTTGTCATTTTATCAGGTGAGTTTGAGCCTTAGTTTTGTCTCTTATCCCAGAGGGATAATGATGTCAAGCTGATAGGTTGAGTTACTATGATGATTAAAGAGAAATGTCATGCAAGTTCCCAATAAATAAAAGCTATCACTACTATTAATATTATTACTGGTACCATCGATGGTTATGCAGTGGCCTCCCCAATGAACACCACCTGCAGGTTTTTGCCCCCTGGGAAAGTCCCCTCTTACCTTGAAGCTGAGCTTAATCATGTGACTTGATTCAGCCAATGAGACCTTAGCAAGTGTGATGCAAGCAGAGGCTTAAAAAGATTTTGAAAAATTAGGTTCGTAGTCTTGGAAAGCTCCCTCTTGGATCCCAGCTGCCATGTTGTGAGGAAGTCCAATTCACTCTGCTAGAGAAAGGCCATGTGGAGATGCCCTGTGGGGTGAGACACCACAGGCAGAGAGAGGCTATCTGCAGGGAGAACTGAAGTGCCCCAACTGATAGATAACTGAGACAATGGGAAGGAAAAACCCTACACATTTAGAATTGATGTAGACAACTAGGCAAAAATAATTGAATGAACACTGGAGTTAGAATACATGTGGGTGGAGTCAAGTACAAATGATCTTACTATGGGCAAACTAATTCTCCTCTCTAAGCCTCAGTTTTATATCTGTGCATGAAAATAAAGGTAGCTACTTCATGGGGTTATTGTGAGGATTAAACTGGAAAAAACACGTAAAACATCAGTGCAGGCACATGGCTAGCCTTTTAAAAGTGTAAGGATGTTCTGATTGTTTTCACTGAGGTGGGAGCAGAAGCATGGCGATGTTGTTCAGAACAGTGGGAGATCTTGGAATAACAAGTTGGCAGAAGATGCTGCCCAAATCTGTGACCCTCAGGACTTGCTGAGCAACTAAAGCAGCTAATCATTGATACTCAGGTCATGTCTGCCATGGCAGCTAAGTTAAATGGACACCATGTGTACACCCTCTTTTCCTTTAAAGAAAATATTGACTTTGAGTTTTCACAGGTGCTTTAGATTTACTCACTGGGGTCTTTATGCAACCACCTGTCCTTGTTTTTCTTTTGCATGGGGAATAAGAGGTAATGCTAACCCTAGCAAACATGATTTACCACTAGGAATCTGACCCAGGAGAGAAGGAACATGCATCAATTTTCCACCAGTAATGTGACAAATGCATCAGAGCAAACAGACCAGACAAGGGGAGCTCTAACGTGCCAGGGGGTGGTCAGCCCTGTTTCAGCCTTAACCCAAGTATCCCTGCAACCACCTAGCCCACAAGAAAGGGAGACCAGGGTCTATATCTGAGAACTCTAGCAAATGCAACTGACCATACTAGAAGGAGCCTCAAAGGTATTATTTTAAAAGAAATCAGGCTTGAGCAGCTCGATTCCTCAAGCATCTGCTCTATGGCCCCCTCATCCTGCACACTTTTTGAGGAAAGCATAGTGTTAATTTTACTAGCAGCATGACCCTGCTGCTAAGGAAGGACTAAATGTTTCTCAGGCAAATACCTGATTTTCTGAGTGGTCTGGAAACTTTCTGTAGGGGTTGGTTAACTGGTTTTCCCAGAGACCTAGGACTGGGAGGACTGTTGAGTTGGTATCCACAGCCCTACTATAGCGCTTAGAATCCTTCTGTGCCATGGAACCTAGGAGTGGCCAATTCCTCCCTCTGGGTAGTTCTCTCATCTTATGATTGGGCAGTTGCTGGGCCTGTGAACTCCTGGAGACAGACCCGCCCTCCTCCTTCCCCGCTCCCCACCCCGTGGCTGCTGCCCTGCCCTGGCTCCTGCTTCCCAGCAGACCCCTTCTGATGTCTACATACCAGCTCCTGTGAACTTCCTGAAGACCCAATTTCCTTGAATGCCTAGACTGCCAAGGGAACTTCTGTGTAATTCACGGAGCTTCCCAATCTAGCAAGCAAAAGGGAGAGATGGGGCTGGGTCAGGACAAGAGTGACAGAAAGGCCAGTGTCATCAAGAAGTTGAGACTCTATGAAAAAGGAAAAGATGATGTAACCATGCAAAGAAGAGAGCAAAGGCCTAAGAGAAGCAAGGGAAGAGAGTGGCCAGCCAATGGCAAGGGACAGGAGCAGGAGAGAGAGGGGCCTACCTTTCTGCTCAGCTTTTCTTCCAAGCCCCTGGCAGCATCTCACCCAGTGAAGTCTCTGCCAGCTCCACCCTCTGGCACTCACAGGGTGGCCAACAACCCTCTGCTACTCATCAGAGGATGTTATCTGATGCCGGCCCTCTCATTTAAATACCAGCCATCAATATATGACTCCCAGATGGAGAACTCATAGTAGGAATGGCAGCTTAAGTCCTTTAAAAAGTGGCCCCATTCAGGACAGCTTTCTGGAAAGGGTAAAAAGACCACACCAGAAAAGGACAGAAGTGTACTCAGAGGTACCCAGCCAAAGCGTCTCTTGAGGAATCAAGGTCAGAGGACACCAGTGCCATATCACTTGGGGACCACCAACTAAGAACTTTACTGGTTCCTTCTCTTCCTCTCCCTCTGCCCCAGTCCTGGGGCACCTAAGGCAGCCCAATGAGCTAAAGGAGAATCATAAAAATGCTCTATAAGAAACACAGACGGTGACAGACATGCCCTCCCTCCCCACTTCATACAAGTCTCCACGCTACAGACAGCCTGAGCAGATAGCAGGAACTTTGCTCTACTTGGGACTATTTTTATAAATAAGATGTATGTATTGGCCAAATGTAACCAGAGTACTTTTTCATTATTGTATAAGAATACAAAAAAGAGGATGATATCTACATGAAATTTCATCCAAAGGTGGTCCAGAGAGAGAAGCCAAGCTAGGTTTTGCTAGATAAGTCATAAAAAAAAAATGACATTGTGATCTCACCAGATCAAATGCGCCTTGTTCAATAATACTGGTTAGGGATTCTGGTTAGCATCACTCAGAATCAGACTGGAGGAGACTGGAATGTGAAGTCAGCTTAAGCCAAATCAGCTTACAAAGTTTGGTGGCTTCTGAGATTGGTGGGGAGGGGTGACCCCTTATTTGCCAGCTTGTCCTCCATCCCCTCATTTCTCCAAGATCTCCTGCCTACTGACGGCAGCCAGTCCAGTTGATCCTCTGCATTTCAAACCACCCTCAGAGCCTGAGATCAGAAGGTTTCAAGCTTTATAAACTAGAAGAATTTAAAGAACCAATACAAAGCATCCCTATGCTACTATCTCATTTTCAGAACCAATAGAAATAAATAAACAGATAAAAATATTGCTTTTATTACTGATAAAGCCCCTGGAGACTGTGCCTTAGATGTGATGATCAAATGAGTATGCCAGCATCACACCCCAAAAAGTGTATCCATGGCGGCGCTGGACAATCCCCAAGTCTTCCATCAAGGAGTCTGCCCTGGAAAAACATAGCACAGAACAACCAAGGAGAAAGCACTTCCTCTAGAGAGGACAGAGTGAGGAGGCAGAAGCCCTAACACCGCCAAGCTCTTCTACAGGGAAACAAAAGGAGTAAGTGACTTAGTGTGCACTTTACCCTTAAACAGCTCAGGGCCTTGCTTCTCTGGCTGAAGAGGATGGGGAAGTGAGGATTCAAGCACTCCACACCCCTCAGCAGCAGCACAAAATCCTGAGCCAGCTCAGGGGATCCGAACCAAACATCTCTGGAAAATACTGTCTTGGGTCTCCTGGGAAGCGCTCCTCGCATGGACTCAAAACGTGCTACTGCTATGACTCATCAACACTTTGGTAGATTTCATTTCTGTGGTTTGACACCCAGCTCTCTGTTTTATAGGTGCCATTGCTGCCTCCGGCTCTGGGCACAGCACAGCACATCATAACCAGCAGGCATCTCTGTGCCTGGCGCCTGTGCGCTGCCGGTCACCAGCCCTCTCTGGGAGAGACAGCCTGCTCCCTCTTCAGAGGCAGGGTTCACCTACTGAGCTCTGACCTCCCTCTAGCCAAAGTCTAATTGAGGGTGTCCTTGGGGATCCAAAGCCAGCCAACTGTGCCTTGCTTTGAACTGGCTCCATTAATAGTCATTCATCTGCTTGCTTGGCCAGAAGAACAATTGCTGGCAAGGCAAAAAATGAATGATGATGTTTACTGACTGGGAGGGAGAATTGAGGACAGAGTTGTGTGAATTCATATTATTGGATACTACTTCCAGGTCCTACTCACTCAGTGATTTTTAACTTTTGGTTGCATGGGAAGGCAAGAAGACAATCATAAAATTTTTGGATAAACTAATGAAAGTTAGAGGCACTCTCTCTCTAAAAATGTGTGCTCATGCATGCACAATGTATAAATACATGTGTGTAGGTGTATATATGTATATATACTATTTTATATAAGTACTTATGTATTTATACATTATATGTGTAATGTATAGGAATATATATAGTATGTTATCTATATACATTATATATACACTGTTATATAGTATACTATATAGTATAAAAACTCCTTTGAAGTGTGTATATATGTACATATACATACACACACATATACTTACATGAATTGTACTTATATATACACTTCATGTAAATATATATATATATATATATATATATATATATACACACACACATACATATGTATATCTGTGTACTACATACATATACACACATACATATATATACTTACATGAAGTGTGTATATATGTGGGTGTCTAGATATGTATATATGTATATACACACTTCATGTAAGCATGTACATATACATATATACACACTTAAGTATATATGTGTGTGTGTTTATGTATATACACAATCTCTCTCACACACACACATACACACACACACACAAACACACATATATATCCCAGAATAAGAACTTCTTTTTTTTTTTTTTATTGTGTTGTGGGCTATTCGACTCTAGAACTTGAGAAGAGTTTGATTGATGAATGTAGATGCTCCATTGTTTGGGGCATATATATTTATAACTGTTATGTCTTGTTGATGTATGTTTCCCTTAAGCAGTATGAAATAAGAACTTCTTTAAATCAGAGTTTTTGAAGTGTGTAGGATATTAAATATAATTTGGTACAAAAGGTTTAATTGAACTAAAATATATCTTTAATAAAGTGATATTCTACATTCTTTGAAAAGTTGAATAAAGCCAACTGAAACCACATAAAAATATAAAGAATTAAGTGAATCAGCAATGAAATTCCTTCTGTAATTTAATTTTTATATTTAAGGCAGAGCTTCTAGGCAGTCAAGATAAAAAGAAAAACATAGAAAAAAACATCCAATTATTAAGAACTATGTATTCAGAACCATAAAGGATACAAAAGATGTATAAAACATGATTCTTCTCCTTAAGAAGGAATTTTTTTTTTTTTTTTTGGTTTGGTGCCAAAGATCAAACCCAAGAATGCTTAACCACTGAGCCACATCCCCGGCCCTTTTTTGAGACACTTGCTTACGACCTTGCTAAATTGCTGAGGCTGGCTTCAAATCTGTGATCATCCTTCAGGAAGGATTAATTTTCATAAAGAAAACTTTCAGAGGCTGAGGCAAGGGCTATGGCGAGCGACGGTACAGGTGCTGTGCTGCATGCTACAGGTGTAGGTTTGGATCTGCAGGAGACATCCCATATCAAGCAACAGAAAAAGAGACAGCAGTGCTTGTGGGGAAACACATCCAAGATTAGGGAAAATATTTCAAACAGGCTTTGGAGGGAAATCCAGTTTGTAAGGTGAGGGGGTGCCATAACAAGCCATTCTTTCAACAGATGAATGGAGTGCTTCCCGGAAGAGCCCCAATTCTCAGTGGGCTTTCTAGAAGGCAACCGAATGCTACAAAGATGTCATCAAAGCAAATGCACTCTTTCTTTAGAAAAATCCATTCCATAATAACTGTTGGATTTTACGCTTCCCTCAGGACCTCAACAAGTTTCATTCCAGCTGGTCTTACATTCTTCAAGGGAATCCTGGGGAATGCTCTCACGAAGGCTGCCTTCATCTTCACTCTGTGGGATTCAGCTGCTGTGAAGAGAGTGAGAAGTCTCTGAAAGCTGACCCAATTTTTCCTGTAACCCAACTTCAAACCCCCACTTTTCCACATGAGTAATAATTCAAAAATCACTTACAAATAGGTGACAAGTTCTACAGACTGGAAAATTACCTACAGTTTTTAATATTTTCCCCATGAAAGATCATCTTCCCAGGAATTTGCCTGCCAGGAGACTGGTCCACAGACTTAAGGCTTCCAGGTATCAGATAGGAAATCACAGGAGCAAGCCCACTTACATTTCTGCAGCGGTGACAGATGATGCCTACTAAATATCAGCAGAGTCACATCTCTTTAGAATAGCATATATACATGCTTATTTAGCAAGCAATCCCTAGAGTTTATCATGTCAGTCCCTGCTTAAAAGTTATTCATGGTGCACATTTTAGCAATGCTCTTAGGAGACCCTATTCTTATTTCCATTTGGCAGAAGAGGAAATTGAGGCACAAAAAAGTTAACTTACTCCATAGGTAAGTGGCAAGCTTTGAACCTAGACAGTTTAGTCCCAGAGAGCAGCTCTTATTCACTATAACTAGTGGTTCTTAAATGTCAGTATATATCAAAATCCCTTGGAGAGCTTGTTAAAATGCAAAACACTGGGCCCCATCTCTGGAGATTCTGGTTCCATTGGTGTGGGTTGGGGGTTCAAGAATTTGCATTGCTAAAAAGTTACCATATGATGCTGATGTGCTGGGTCTGGAACCACTCAGGCCATGAGGTGAAAACCTTCTGGGCCCTATCCCTTGCACACTTTGCTTAAATTCTTAGTGAAGCCTGACATTGGTAGTTTTTCAGATTTTCTCCAGGTGATTGTAATGTGCAACTAGGATGAGAATCCTTTCTCTGCTTGGAAACACTGGTTGGTTCTCTATCTTCACTGTATTTCTGAATCATCTGGAGAATTTTCTAAACTACTCATGCCTGAGGGCCCAGCCTTGGATATTCTCATTTAATTAGTATAGTCTTTGAAAGTCTCTGAGCATCAGGTTTTTAAAGGTTCTGCAATGCGCAGCGACAGTGTGAAGATCACTACGTACATTCTTTTCCCTTACAGGACCCATGAATTTTCTGATCAGGAATTGGTGATCAGTTGATGATGGCACTTTGGTCCTCAGGGGTCTTCTGTGTTCTCTCTAAAGCATGATGATAAAAAATTCACCCAGGTCAGAGATTAGCTGTTGCTACAAGATCATTTGCTTTCTAGTAAATGTTTCAGCTTACTTTTTCTTTAATCAAGTTAGTCCCCCAACTAAAGGGCAAGTGCATTATTCCTGACTCACATAATAACTTGATTTTGGCAGACTGTTGAAATTTCTCTCTCATTGTATTCTCCCAAATTTGGAATGGTTTGTATTACAAGAGGATCCTCTGTTGCCCAAAGGAATTCCTGGCAAGTTTTCTTGAAAGTGTACTTAAAAATGATATCTGATTTGCACTAACTCATAAATTAAGGTCTAGGCTGTGATGACAGCTTGTGCAGCCCCTGACATTGGCAGAAGCAGCTAGTACATTGGTTTATTCTCCCTCTAAGATTTGATCATCACTTCTCCTCTGACTTTGTTAATACCACTTTCCATAAAGCTGTAGTGAGAGATAAAACTTCCAGCCGTCGCTGAGTTATTCAACCAGTCCTCCGTTACCAAAACAGACAGCGTTAGAATGAAGAGGGAAAATTCAAAGAATGGTTGCTCCTCTTCCAAGTTATTCTTCATTAGTCTTCATGAAAAGTTCTCAAAACAATAAAATGAATTTCACTCATCATATTCTGCTAGTAGTGATTGACTTGCATGTTTTTTGAACTCACAATGATTTTTTTTTCTTTCCTAGCATAAACCTGTAACAGATTAGTTGGGAGAAAATTTAATAGGGGACAGCGGCACTTCCCCCCCCCCTCCTCAGGCAGCTTTTCTCACATTGCTGGGGTTTGTGTGAAGTTTCTACCTCTTCTTTCTTATCCCTCGACAAGTGCGCTCCTAGTGTTTAAGTTTGGGCTGGAGGCCGAGCTCTAAACTTAGATCCCAGAACTCAGAGACCAGGAGCCTCAGAACGTGGACATGGCTGTGATAGACTTCAAACAGATTGACTTTTGTACACTTGTGTGCACTTCTCTGTAAATCTGCTTAGAATATTGTTGCTCAAAGAAAGAAAATTATGAGTTCCAAATCAAAACAGTAACCTTATTATAAGGGAAAGGAGAGATGAGAGGAATTTTTACAAGATAAAACAGGATTTGGTGAATGCTTAGATTCAGGCAATAAAAGAAAAATTAAAGATGACACCCAGATTCCTGGTTTGGATGACTACCTTAATAATGAGGCAAAGAAGCCACAAACCAAGAGCACACAAGATAATGCATAGCTCAGTGTGTGTGTGTGTGTATGTGTGTGTGTATGTGTGTGTGTGTGTGTGTGTGTGTTTGTGTTTGAAGGTATCACACAGCTGCCAGCCAAGACTTGAAGCCAAGATTACAGGAAGAGACAAGCATTGCTCTGAGCCAAGCAGTGTTCTTCTCCCCTAAGACATTTGTCAAGTTGTAAGCATTGGTTGAGAAGCTGAAAAGATAAAAATGCACTTTCAATAGAACTTCAGAGCTCACCAAGGAGGAGGATTGCTGATATGCCAATAAATCCAGGCTTCAGATAAAACTTCTAAAGGGCTTCACCTTAGGAATAAAGGTGAACCAGAAATAGACTCATCCTTACCAAGACCAAACTCTGCTTCAAATTAGAACAGTCCCCAGACTGGATTAAGGGGATGTCTCTTTCTCTGCTCTAAACTCTCTCCAAGGAAGAAAACACTATCTAGAGCCTCCAATTTTTGCTGTAATCTTTTCATAAATCATGCCTAGCGTTTAATCAAAACTTACAAGATAGATTATAAGATCAGACTAATGACTAAAAAACCAGAGGGAAAAAGACAAAAGTAATTCAGATTTTAGAGTTCACATGGATAGACTTTAAAATGACTTTTATTAATATGTTTAAATGATAAACATTTCTCTAATTTTTAAAAATCCCTATATATTTCATCACAATGAAAACAGAAATTTAAAAAAAAATGAATTGAGAAAGATGTGAAAGAAGTGAGGAATTGCAAGTTAGGAAAAATGTTCCACATTTTGATGGCAATGTATGCTATCTTGATTGTATTGGTGGTTTCACGGATACATGCTTCTGTCAAAACTCAAATAGTGTATTTGAACGAAGTACCATTTATTATGTTTCCTCAATCAAGTTTTGAACTCAATTATAAAAACTGAATTTGAAAGAGAAAAATCAGAAAGCAAATACTTGTAAATATTGATTCAGAATTAATTCAATCTTGAAGCAGGCCTACCATGACAGAGGAGAGAAATATGTCAATTAGACAGCTGGAGGATATCAAAGGGATAAGATGCTCTTTCTTTCTTTCTCTCTTGCCCCACTCAGTCAGAATGATCGGTTCTCATCACTGCAGGTTTCCATCTCAGTTTACTCTTCCCACAGTCAAGATTAAAATAAAGATGACAGAAAACAAGCAACTTCCAGCTCCACTCCTTGTTAGAACACTGCTTCCTGCCCACCTTGGTCCTGATCCCTATGGCTCTCCTGGTTGGTGGCTTTTAGCTGGACACTTGCCTTTTTGTTTAATGCAATTCCTATGGCACCCTTAGTAAATATTTGCAAAGACCTTGGGTCCCTATCCTGACTCTTGGCTTGTACCCAGCATTGTTCCCACTTCTCTGCCTAATTCTGATCCCATTACCATCCTAAACGTTTCCTCTTGCCCAGTGTTCAGTGGGTTTCTGCTTTCTTAGTACCCTCCAATGCTACAGTCTATGATGTAAGATGACAGAAACTTTTAGGATTATTGGCCCTTTAGCCAACATGTCTCAGATTACAAAATAAATATTAAAATCTAAGTCATTGCTTCAAACATCTGTTAAGATTTCAAGGTTGCATAGGAAAATAAGACTTCATTTCAAACATAAACTCTAGAGTTTTAGAATAAAAACAGCCAAGCTATTTCTCAGAACAGGAAGAACCATTTTTCAAAAGTTAAAAAGTGTACCAGAATTTCAAAGCACAGTAATAATGCATTCCCAATACCAAGGCCCTCAGTCCAAATAGGCAATTACCAAAGCAGTTTATCAAAGCAGTATCATCAGAAACAATAAAATTTCCCTTTTTTTAAAAAAAAATCCTCCTCTTTTCTATTATGCTTTTATTCTCTTGCATTTTCTTGCATTTTGCAGTTTCTGGGCTTGTCACCATATACCTCTTCCCAATGACCTCCCTTTTGAGTGGTTATGATATGGAATTTGCAACGCTATCATCAGTTATGTATTTCTTGAATGTAACTTTTGCATTATCTTGTCTAAGTTTTAAGACTTCAGACTAAAACCAAACCACTGTAATTCCTTTTCTAGTATCTAACAAAATAATGGGGGAAATGGAAAGCCTAAAATCTAGAGGAGAAATTATTGATAGCTGCAAAACAAATAAATAGGGTATGTTAATACAAACAAAACAAAACAAAAAACTTCAAAATCTGACTAGAAGATTGTGAAATGAAACAGAGAAGTTGCACAGTTTTATCCATGCCCCCGCCCCCCAGAGATGGCACTGATTTGAGGAAATCAAGTCTGGAGAGAAGCCAACTTAGTCATCATCTTTTCCTTTTCAAATAACATGTTGTTGTAGGAGATGCTGGAGGGGAAAGGTAGTGAAACAGGGACTAGCTCTACAAAAAAGAAAGCTCCACAGCTGTACCATCCAAGGGCCCAGGCTGCCTTCCCACAGTTGAGGAGAACATCTCTCAAGCAGGTCTGGACATAGGACATAGGACTGGAACAATAAGCAGCACCCATGTTATTTTACAAAGACAAAGTAGCCCAGCTGGGCTCTCTCCTTCTGTTGTCATGCTCTTGGTTTATAGAAGCAGTGGATAGAACAAAAGGATACTCACTCATAGATCCCCATCTTTTAGGGCACAGACGATTACAGATAATGTGAATAAAAAGTAACCCTCAGTTCATCAGAGCAAAGAGAAGGTCTGGACAGAACCAGATAAACACACATGAGAAAAAAAATGGTATGGCAATTATATAAATTTTATGTGATAAAGGAGGAAAAAAGCAAAGGAAAGATAAAGAACTAAATAACAAGAAAACACTAAGAGTCAAAAGAAAATTGTTTTGCTATATAGAAAAGGTTAATAAGTACATGGTCTGGATAAAACAAGATCTAAAGTCCTGATGATAACAACATTCCAAGATAGGAAAAGTAACTGAAGCCCCAAACAATATCACTAAAAATTAATATTTTAGAAACAATAAGAAACACAAATTACTGACATAGAAGAAGGACCTTAACTAATCCATGATCAGTAAAGTTTAAAAAGAGACATCAAAGCATTTAGAGATAAACTAATAGATATGGAAGAAAGACCAACATGACCTAACAAAAGAATAATTGTTGTCCTCAAAGTAACAAACCCAACAAGAAAACATGACTCCAAACATATAAATACAAGAGACCTTCCCTGAAACTCTTGGGAAAAATACTCTGAATATGAAGCTCTTTTTTTCTGTTTTCCAGAAAAGTTTAATACCAAATACTACACTGAGCATAATTCAAATGCACTAAAATTCAAAGATAAATAAGCCTTCAAGTAAGCAATCAGAAAATAAATCATGTACAGTGGGGAGAAATGTTTGACTTGTTCATAACAATAGTAAATTCCAAAGACAATGGAGCAACACTCACAATGTCTGAAGAAAAGAAGGTGTGGTCCAAGAACAAAGCACCCAGCCAAGATGCCATTTGACTAGACAAACAGCAAATAGGCTTCCTTAAACCTGATAGAATCCAAGAAGTATAATATCCATGATCACTGCTTGGCTGGGAAACATTAAAATACGAATCAAAACAAAGAACATGGAAATTAAAAAAAAAAAATCCAAGCTCTAAAATCTGATAACAATTAAATCCACTTAAACATTGAGCTAAATAATTAAATAATTGAACAAAGAGGATTATGGTTGTAGAAAAATATAAATGGCATATTTCTAAAAATGTACTAACCAAATATGGGGAAGAAGGAATGAGAGAAAGTTTAAGAATGCTATGTAAGATGGATATTTATAGCTTAAAATTTTTCTGATTACTGCTTTTGAAACATTTTTTATTCTGACAGGAAACTTAGTAAACAATATATCTTGTTCAAAAGGACATTTATTTGAAGTTCAGCAAGTCTTAGATTCTTTTTCTATTATTAATTTTAAGTACAATCATACTTTTTTCATTAAAGTGTCTTCTATAAACCAATCCACAAAACTACAACTATCTTATATTTGATAAAGGGGCTAAAAGCATGCAATGGAGGAAGGATAGCATCTTCAACAAATGGTGCTGGGAAAACTGGAAATCCATATGCAACAAAATGAAACTGAATCCCNNNNAAAATAATACAAGGGGGACAAATGAATGTCAGTAGAGGGGGCAGAGAGAGAAGAGGAGAGGGGAGGGGAGGGGAGGGGGGATAGTAGAGGATAGGAAAGGCAGCAGAACACAACAGACACTAGTATGGCAATATGTAAATCAATGGATGTGTAACTGATGTGATTCTGCAATCTGTATATGGGGTAAAAATGGGAGCTCATAACCCACTTGAATCAAAGTGTGAAATATGATATATCAAGAACTATGTAATGTTTTGAACAACCAACAATAAAAAATTTTTAAAAAAAAAGAAAAAAAAAACTAATGAAATTCTCTCATTTGCAGTAACAAAGATGGATGGAACTGTAAAGTTTTGTGTTAAATAAAACAAACCAAGTACAAAAAAAAATAAAGTGTCTTCTATAATAAGGTTCATCTTAATAAAAGTATTTTTAATTGATCTGTGTATATATATATATACATATATATATATATACATAAAATGATGGACTCTAATATGCTATTCATGATATCATGATATGATATTAACAATGGTTTCTTTTCTGGGTGATTAAGATTTGGGGTAGCTGAGGATATAGCTCGGTTGGTAGAGTACTTGCCTCGCATGCACAAGGCCCTGGGTTCAATCCCCAGCACCACAAAAAAAAAAAAAAAGATTTGGGGTGAGTTTTTTCATCTTATTTATACTTTCCTCTATTTTTAAGTTTATTATAGTGTGTACAAAAAGTAACACTATTTTTTAAAGCATAAAAATATACCCATATGATAAATACTTACTATCAGAATGTAAAAACAAATAATTTTTATTTTTATACATTCCTGTATTATTTAAATTAAAAAATACATTGTTAAACTACTTTCTAGTTTTCTTTTTCATTGTTTTGGTTTGGTGGGAAATTTCTTATTTGATATTTCTCTATTGTTTTGTGGGATTTGATAGGAAAAACAAAGTGTTGTCCAGCCGTAGTTGACATAGGGATTCATATAGTAGGAAAAAGAAGCAACCTCTGTAAATTACTAACAATCAGTTGAGGACATGCCACCTTGCTTACATTAGCAGGAAGAAAAAAATGGGTTTATATCACTGAAGTCTGAAAGAACATCATTGTATTATAAACTAAATTGTAATTGGGCACATAAAGGGAATAAATTCTTTCACTGAACAGGTACACTACATAATAAGCACTTCCAAATACTTTGCCCCCTCATGAACCCAGTCCCTTCCCCTAAAAGAAAACATTTATAGGCATCAAAAATTTACCATAGTCTGTGCAAAAAGGAGTACCAATCACAGATGAAACTTAAGCATGTTTTTGTAGTTAATATAATGTGAATTTCTCTTAAAAAGCATTGAACAAAAAAAAAAGTGTGGGAAGAATAATAGACGTATCCAAGATGAGTTAAGTGAGCTCTCAAAATTAAATAAAAGCTCTCAGATTTAAGAGTTAAAGGGAAAACCCATTTTAACTGTTCTAAGGCACAGTAAGATAATTATGGATGATGGCAATTAATTGAATATTTCAATATGCTCATAGAGAGGGATTTGAATTTTCCAACAAAAAGAAATAATAAACATCTAAGGTAATAAATCTGCCAGGTACCCTGACCTGATCATATATTGTATACATATGTTGAAATGCCATACTGTACCCCATGAATATGTACAATTGATGAGTCAATTAAGAATGTTTTAAAAATACTTAGTGTCAGATGTTGGCTCCTGTAAGTGTGTGTAATTTCACACACCAACTTAGAGTAGCATATCTTCAGTTTACAGGTTTAAGTTGTGAAGCTCTCATCTCTACTTTATTTACACCATACTTTATCTCCCCTCACCTTGGTATTTGGTTTTCCATCATTTTGGAAATTTGATTAGTTAATGTTTTGTATTTTGTTGGAACAGTTTTAGAAGGCAGAGAAGAAAATAGCTGGTCCGTTTGGTGGCTAAACCAGTCAATAAAATCGTCAAAATAATTATTTTCTTGCAAAGTACAGTGCAGTGCCAAGAGAGCAACTAAGACGTCAAAAGTGCTTCACATCAGGAATCTCTGGATCCTGAGAGTTTGTTTACCACATCCTTAGAAGAGCTCAGGAATGCAGCTTAGAGTCAAGCAGCCCTGCTTCTTCTCTGGGAGGTGGTACACCGCGTTCCTCTGCATAGATGGGGCGTTTCATGTTTTCTCCTTCATGTACAATCACAGCTATACCACCCAGATAGGGACACCCAAGAGGCAAGTCTCAGATGCCCAACAGTTACAGAGATTCTGCAGGAAGCAATTTAACTACCACAAAAATGTCCTTGGGCCTCTTCCTGGTGGAGCCTGCCTACCCCTGAGGTATATGGTTTTTCATCTCCCTGGGCTCCCGGCTTCCTAAATCGGACTCCTCACACGCCTGTCTTCTCATTAGATGACAGTACTTTTCCTAGTTGCCTTCTCTCTTTCTCTGATCCTCCAACCGTGCAACTGAATCTCTTCTCATTCCAGTGCCCCAGCATCTCATTTTTAAAGTGGGAACTGCTTTGCTTTTAATTTCTTCCCCTTCATTCCTTTCCAAAAAAAAAAAAGAAATCAAAAAGAAGCCTTATGCAGAGAAAAATTCATACACATCTGAACAAGTTTCAAACTCAGGTATTAACCTGAGAAATCAGAAGAGCCTTTTCTTTAACAACCCAATATTGGGATAAATAACTTGCAGGGAAACCTAGTAGTTATGTTCCTAAATTTTGTCATGTGACACATGTCCAAATAGGAAATATCTTTAGAAACACATCCTCTGATGTTCTGTATATAAACCCATGCAGTTGTTTTAGGATAAATAAGATATAACTTTCTAGATCTAAGAGAAAATATCAAATGTTACCAAGACCTAGAGATCAAAGTGGAACCCAGCCCCAAAACATCACTTGGGGAGTGAAAGGAGAGAAGTTGTTTTGGGTTTTGAGTGGGGGTCAACAAACATTTTTTATTAAAGGTCAGAGGGCACATATTTTAGGCTTGGAGGTTCATAAGGTCCTTATCACAGCCACTCAGCCTGCCGTCATCATACACAAACAGCCCTAGCCAAGTGAATGGGCACAGCTCTGTCTCATGAGAACTATGGACACTGAAAACTGACCCTGATACAGTTTTCACGTGTCGTGGCATGCCTTTCTTCTAATGTCATCTAACCACTTAAAAATCCAAAATCCATTCTTGACTCATGGGTGGAATAGGAAACAGGAGGTGGACTGGATTTGGCCAACTCTATTTTAGAGGAAATTGCATACCAGAAAGAAGGTCAGTTTCCCCACTGCTCTTCGTTTTGTTGTATTTAAATAAAATAATGCATGCGAGGTAACAGCTCAGTGCTTGGTACATGCATGTGTCCTGTAGATGATCTTTATAATATTATTAATTTTAACCAACATTTCTCATTATCCATAACATTATTTTAAATTTTTTTTAGTTGTAGATGGACACATACCTTTATCTTATTTATTTGTTTTTATGTTACTGAGGATCAAACCCGGTGTCTCACACATACTAGGCAAGCACTCTGTCACTGAGCCCCGGCCCCAGCCCTCCATAAGCATTTTTAAAGCACTAAATTACTACTGTTATTGTTGATGTTATTTACTAAAGTTCACATAAACTATTAATTGGATGAGCACTAGACTCTGGGCTCTAGACCTAAACACCCTCTAAAAACCTCTCTCCATTTTAACAATGACTGTCAAACTATTTCTGATAAAGATTTGAGGGGAAGCTGGGCAGACAGCTTCAGACCTGCTAGTTTAGTCTGTTTTCTGTTGCTAACCAAACACTTGAGACTGGATAGTTTATAAAGAACAGAGGTTAATTTAGCTCACAGTTCTGGAAGCTGGGAAGTTCAAGACGGCAGTGGAGGCCTCTGCTTGACTCTGGTGAGTGCGGCAACACGACCTGGGAGGACATCACATGGAGAGGCAAGCATGCCAGAGCACGCTCACTTTTATAACAAAGCCACTGCGATGATGACCCCTTAACTCATTAATCCATGAATCCATGAATCCATAAATGAATTAATCCAGTAGGGACGGCTCTACCCTCATGACCCAATCACTTCTCAAAGGTCCCACCTCCAAACACCATAAACATAGGAATTTGGAGGTTAAGTTTTCAACATATCCAAATCAGAGCACCTTCTATCCTCGCTTTCTCATAGTTTATATTTCTTTTGAAGCAAGAGCTGCACCGCTTTAAAAAACAAACAACAACAAAAACATGATTCCCACCATGCTGTCATTAGGGCTGAAATCAATAGCAAGCCAAGATCAGGGCCACATACCTAGATCTTTAAGAAATGAAAAAAAAAAAAAAAAAGAAAAAGAAAAGAAAAGAAAAGCTATGAGAAGTGAAGCAGTGGGTTTGGGATAAACCAGATAAACCAGGCAAATGGATAAGATTTCCTCCAGGAAACTCAGTTTAGAGGGATAGTAGGAAGGTCTTAACATACAGAATTGGTCCACAGCAAAATCAGTTTACAAATCTTCTCTAACCTCATTTCCCCTTTCCCTACATTACATAAGCATAGCCACCTGCTTCACTTACATGAGATAGGCTGGGTTGCATCGATTTTATCCCATGCATTCTTGGAGTACCTACATGTACTACTTACTGTTCCAGAGATAACCATGGAATATGTCATCCCACTCTAGAATTTTCATCTGGAAAAGATGAAACTTTGAGAGAGGTCATTATTAATCCAATGAATTTTGGAGTAGAATTTCCTGTCCCTTTGTCTCTGATTTTTCAGATTCCAGTTTATTGCTCACGTGAAAATAATTTCATTCTCTGGACCCAGAAATGCAAGGTATCAGGAGGGGAGTATGAACATTTGGATCAAAGTAAACAGACAGGCTCATTTTTTTGACAAGCTAAATGGAATATTAGTGGCCGAATGATTTTGAAAAGGTCTTCACAAAACTGAATTTATCTACAGGGTGGTATTCGGAAACTACCTTTTGGCTTATAGTTTAACTAGGCTCCCATCTCCCTCTCCTGCTGTAACATTTTGGATCCACTGCTTCTGTGTAACCAATTCTCGCACTTAAAGTATAAAACTAAAAAAAGCTAACCTTCTTCCATTTTTAAAAATTAATCCTTCACCTTAGGAAGGATTTATGGTTTTTGAGTCATAGAAAAGCCAACACCCTCCAGTACTTAGAAGCAGTACCAAAAAAAAAAAAAAGAAAAAAAAAGAATGAAAACACCAGCGAATCAATTTCCCTTTCTGCATAGATCTGAAGGTGAGATAGTTCTCATGTCTGCCAAGGGACTTCCGGCTCTGACAAGTTGAATCAGCATGCTGAAAATTGTTCTCGATAGTTTTTGAACCACATGTGGTACCTGGAAGAAAATGAACTGGGTCAGGCTAACTTTTGCAAGGTGCCTTGGGATTTCAAGAGATAAAGGAAAACTCATAGCACTCACTGTAAGTCTTATAGCCTTCGTGTTCATCTATGATGTGAAGGAAAACTACCACAGATATCCAAGATAGAATTCACCATTTCTTGCCTTTCTTAACTTCTATAACAGCCATGGGAAGGCACTGTTCAGATCTCCCCATGAAAAAATATTTGCTTAACTGTGGTGATCATTCCATTTTGTATACGTATGTTTTAGATTTTTCAGTGCTGTGACTAAAGGACCTGACCAGAACAAGTGTAAAGAAGGAAAGGTTTATTTAGGGGCTCACAGTTTCAGAGGTCTTAGTCCATTGAAGACCAGCTCCATTTCGCCAGGCTCAAGGTGAGGCAGAACATCATGGCGGAAGAGGGTGGAGGAGAAAAGCAGGAAGCAGAGACAAACTCCACTCTCCAGATTCAAAATATATACCCCATAGCCACGCCCACAATGCCGCCTCCTCAAGCCATACCCCACCTGCTTCCAGTTCCCACTCAGTTAATCCCATCAGGGATTAATCTATTTATTGGGTTAAGGCTATGGCCCAATCATTTCTCCTCCAAACCTTCTTGCATTGTCTCACATGTGAGCTTTTGGGGGACGCCAAATTTAAACCATAACAATGTATATAAAACATCATATTGTATACCTTAAGTATGTGCAATATATAAATAATAAGAAAGAGAATCTATAGTGGGAAGTACAGTTATCTGCTAGTCTACAGCTGCCACAGTTTGGGGTCTGTTGCTGCATTTCTACCAAGGCTATGCTTCTCTGAGCTACTTCCAGCTAATGACTGAGCACAGGTTAGTAGGCAGGGATAGAGAGCCTACTATAGCTAGATGGTCTGCCCAATGGAGGAATTCCTCAATTGGAAAATAGTTGCTCTGGGCTCCCCATCCACCTAGCCAAGACTTTTCAGAGCTGCCCTGAGATCCACCTGTTCAACTCTTTTTCCTTCCTACTCTCCCTTCATGAATGCCAGATCTGCAACAAGGTCTGAGGCTCTTCTCACCTATATCTGACCCTCTCCCCTCTATCCTTCACAAGTGCCAGTCCCTAGTAGACAGCTTGCACTTCTAATTCCATCTCAGAGTCTGCTTGCTAGAGGACCTAAACAGAGGCAATAAGGAAGGACAACCCTTTGTTTTATTTTCCTTTATCCCATGACTAAGGTCTTCTCTGCACACTGCCTCATCTTTCCAAACTGCCCAGGCTCTCCCCTTAAGCAGCAGCTGTGGCCTTGGCAGTGTTTACCCGTGGCAGTCATGTGGTCTTTTGCCATTTACTTTCCCAACAGAAACACCAAGCCTAAGCAGACTGGAAATGCAAATGTATCTTTAATGAATTGAAAGTAAATATGAAAAGCCAAGGAGGTGCTGAGATATTAGGGCAAAGTCCACCCCAACTGGAGATTTGAGAGGTGTGTGTGTGTGTGTGTGTGTGTGTGTGTTTATTCTCACTGGGAGAGGAAACAGCAATCATCTCAAAATTAAAAATATAAAAATTAATAGAAATGCATCATTTCAATTCCCTTCCCTACTCCTACATTGCCAGAGCACTTAACAAGTAGCAGAACTGATTGACTTGTTCTGTTTCCCTCTCTAGCTTCACAAATCAGTTAAATAGTCAAAGTCGGTGGCAGAGGATAGACGGTTCTGGGGAAATAAATATGAATGAGTTGAATAAGTCACCAACCCTTCAATCAATGTTTGATCAAGAGGTTGCTACAATTTAAAATAATTGTCCTGTTTTAAGTTTTCCAAGTAATCTATCCAAGTTAGCTATAGTTTTGCACTTCATTTTAATTGCTTAAATGAGAAGAACCTAGGAAATCACATAAGACAGCAAGTAAAAAGTAAACAGCTGGTTTTGACCAAGTTGCCCACATGGAGGCAAGCAGAAAGATGGAAAGTTTCTGAGAATTTCTTGCGCCAATGGATTCTAAGGTCAGAAATTATTATTTTTTAATTGAAACACAAACCTAATCCCATCTTTTTACATGTACTAGGTATATGAATTCTGTTCACTTTGGCTTGAAGCTTTTAAGATGAGTTACCCCACCAAATCCTATTTGTCTACTCCATAGAGATTTCATTCTCAGGGAAGCAGAAACACTGAGTCCATTCAATTCCTTCCCCTGAGTGTCTGTCTGTCTGTCTCTCTCTTTCTCTCTTTCATTCCCTCCCACTTTCTCTCCTCCCTCTACTTTCTCTAGCACTATTTTTCCAAAGCCCACAAAAACACACTTAGGGGCAGTGATTGGGTGGGTTGGGGGTTACACTATCAGCACTAGCAATTCTTTAAGGTTTTTCATCACCTTCGACCTACCGATCCCTACCCTTCACCAATAAAAAGGTGGGGAATCTGTACTAAATTATCTGGACCAAGTATTGTAACAAATGTATACACCCAGCCCTCCCTGCTTCCTTCCATCTGCATATGGCCTAAACAGCTGACTGAGACGGTCTTTCATCTTTAATCTAATCAACTCACTTTCCCATGGGAAATAACCAATGAAGTTCAAACCTATGTACCAAACTCTTTCTAGACCCAGGCAGCTCACCACATCTGACATTAAAAAAAAAAAAATCCATCAAAGTATCAAAGTGGCTGTTGTGAGTCACTAAGGACAGACAGCATTCCTGAAAGAAATGAACACAGCTAGCAGAAACATGTTCGTGCTTACTTTGAAAATCCTGTAGGTCCCTGTAGACCTGAATGGTATTTAGGCCTGAATTCTCTACATCTCTAGGATACCTTCTATTTTCTGTTCAATTTCCTGTAAACAAAACTATCTCTTCTCCATTTTTATTATAGTAAACTAGCATCAGACTACTTCTATTATTTGGCATGTTCCTTAACAATTTTGCAATTAAGAGCCCAGGAGTACTTAACTATAATTTTCTCCAAACCACTGGCCTCTAATCTGGGGGTCATGACAAGTATATAATTTCACAACTTAGTATACACACACACACACACACACACACCAAAACAAATAGTCAATCAAAGAGCAGACTAAGGAAAGAAGACATGACAACTAAATGTAAACCAGTATCCAGGACGAGATATCCTGGAACATAAAGAAAACAGTTTATACCTAAGGAACTCAGAAGAGTATGAACATGATAGTAATGTATCAATATTGGTTCATTAGAATGAAAAATGTTCCGTAGACATGTATGATATTAATAACAGAGGAAATGAGGTGTGGTTATATAGATAAGAACTCTCTATCCTATTTGTGCATATTTTGCATATCTAAAAGATATATTTTTTTTAGGTTTATTAAGACAACACCACCAAAAAGGCAGCAGCAAAAACTGGAGGGACTGTGGTGACAGTGGCTATTTCTACCTAAGCCCCATTTCCTCCAATGTGAGATGCTGGTGATGAATCAGTCTCTTTGGCAATCACGCAAAAGGAGTAAAAAGCCGCAAGATGGTGAAGACAAAGCACTTTGGACTTGCTAACTGACTAACGTAAAGTGGTGATTTTAAGCAGAGTCTCACAGCTCACTGTTCTCCATCCAGGTCCAGAGGGAGGCAATGAGCTTTGTGAAATTTACACAGCAATCTGAACCGAATCCAAATCATCAATTGCCAATGAACCTACCCAAAATCAGACAGGAAATTCAAACCAGAACCTTTTCCCGTTTTAAGAGAGGTACAGTTTTGCCTTTTCTTTCTGTCCTGAAGTGGGTAATGAAACATATGAATCAGATGGAAGGAATAAAACTTGGGATAGAATGGCACAAAACCAAACAAATCCTTGGAGCCGAAGAAAATCCTGGCTGTGATAGGAATTCAGGCCTTTCCAACTCGCAGCTGAATGAAGCAAACAAACCTCAAAGCCAAAGGTATGGGCATGAAACTTCATAAAGGAATGTGTGGGGATGCAAGTGTTCTTGAGCATGTACTGATTAATTTTCCAAAACTCCACAGAGCTCAGTTTTTCAGATCAGCTAAAATTTGAATTGGTGCAGACTAAGGGCTCAAACCATATGGATATTATGAAAACCTTCCCTTTTATTAAGTAGGTTCACCCCCACCCCCACCCTAGGTCACTGGCTGCCTGTTCTTTGGATCTTGTGAGAAAGTTCTTCTAGCCCCTGGATTTAGTGGAAGATAGTTCTGACCCTTGAGTGTACTTTTGCCTAAGGGAGCCCAGGGTTCCTTAAGCATCCTGCCTAAATTTAGTGCTTTTCAGATGTTTTTTCTGGAAGGGAAATTCTTGTATGAAAAATAATCTTTGGAATCTCAATACGGAATCAATTAAAATCAGAGCTGCTCCGAATAGTGATGAAGAAAAGACCAGAATCACTCACCTTATTGACCATGTTAGGGTTTATACTTAAGTGTACAAAACTATCATCATTTATGAGAACACATTTCAAAACTGCCCCTGTGCTTAGTATTTAGTTGATCAGTTCAGAGAATAGATTTTTTGTTGTTATACATTATATTAATATCATAACTCTACATGTGTATAGATGATGGACATACTTCCTTATCCCAGGGAACCCCAGGAACTAGAGTGTTTCTAAACAGACTTAAGGTCCAGAAGAGGAAATGTCTTAAGATGAAAACTGAATGCCCATCCTCCTTCTCCTCCTGAAAACACAGAACTGCCACATACTCTAGCTGCCCCTACAGGTCAATTGGGAGCAGGGGACTGGCTAAAGAAAGATCGATGGAAATAATATGTATCTCTTCCAGACCTGGTCTCTAAAGTGTCTCATGCAATATCCATTTTTTTCTCTTTCTTATACACATACTGGAAGATATGAACTCACAAGATAAGGTAGACTAGATACCTGAGCTTCTATTTCAGTAAAAGTGACCCAAGAAAGCCATCACACTGTGCCATGAATAAAAAATAAAATTTTCCTGGGTTAAATCACTGAGATTTAAGGGATTATTCATTACCACAACAAGACAGATTATTTTTACGGATGCAGAAGACATGGACTTTTTAAAGTTATTTAATTTTTATTTCAATAAATTTTACATCATGTTTAAAGGGCTAATTTTAGCCTGAGTCTTCCCAATACCATAGATTCCTTTTTAAATGCATTCCTAGAAAAAGGTTTTCATTCACGAAGAATTGGCATTCTTTATCCAAACACATAAGGCTTATGCTACCTATCACAGCATCCTTTTTGCCCTAGATACCAGAAATCTTAGGAAAAAACTAAATGTTTAATCAGAATAATTGGTTTTTCCCTCTAAGCTAACATATTTCTTGCTGATTCTTTTACATGAGTTTGATGTCTTTCTTAATACTTTGATTTTTTAAATTAATTGAACAACTTGATCTATTTTGAAAAAATGTGGTGTAAAGAAAAATCTTTCAAGAAAAGCGACACTGACAAAGTAAAAAAAAAAATCAGGAACTTTCTTTAAAATAACATTTAGTTTCTGTGATGTTAAGTTACCCATAAATATGTCTCCCTCTTTTTAAAAAAATATTTTTTTTTATTTGTAGATGGACACAGTACCTTTATTTTATCTTTTTATTTTTGTGTGGTGCCAGGGATTGAACCTAACGCCTCATGTATGCTAAGCAAGCGCTCCTCCCCTGAGCCACAACTCTGGCCCTTCAATGTGTCTCTTTAAGTGGATGTCACATCACAATTCTATGGAGATGTTTGGTGCAGCACTAAGGTTTACAAGAACAGGGGCTTATCTCAGAGAAATTCAAAAATGATCTGTGTGCTTCAGTTGATGACAGAGTGCGTGACCAATATTAAGGAATACCAACCTATTTATAAGGAACTGTTTCCTTCTATGGTCCAAACACATGAAGGACATGGGTGACAAAAGAATTTCCATTTTGTAAAAAACAGAATCAGATTTTTAAAAAGAGAATTCAGTTCAAGCACTCTAATTTTTTTCTACCAAAGGCTAAAGAATCCTCCATGATTGTAAACTTGATGTCAAGCTCACCAAGACTTTTCTTTGCAGCAATCATGCAATCATATTATACATATTATATTATATAACAGTCTTCCTTTCTGGTGACCAGATGAATAAAAGCTGTTTTATAGCAGGTGCCCCTTCCACCTGCTGGAGAATGGTTCCAATGAACCATCCACCTCACAAACACATAATGGCAACAGAATGCAGCCTTGGTCCCCTGACCTGGCAGGCACTGGTTTCACAATCTGGAAGGAGTCATAAATGTGTACACCCCAGCAGGAACACACTGCACTCCCTTCTTTCTGTATGCCAAGGCCGTGTTTTATTTTTAAATGTCAACCAGGCAGACGAAGAGCTAAAGTAAACAAAGGCATTTAACACCTCTAAACCATAGGTTTTTTCCTCTGTAAAATGGAGATAATCAAATACAAAATTAGTGTACACATGGGATTAGTTAAGATCACAGATTTTTTTTTTCTGTAGATTTGCAATGGCTTTAGAGGCTAGCTTCCACACAGGCTTGCAAAATGAGCTACAGAAGTTCTCCGAAGTCTTTAGTGGGGCTGCTGGGGAGCAGGATTGGGATCCCCAATGATAAGAGCTCCAGACTCATCTGTTCAATCTATGCTTCAAATTTCTCCTTAAAGGAAGATTCTGATGCCAAAAACATTTAAAACCCCTTAAAAAGTACAGTGGTCACATGGCTAGGTTTCAAACTACTTAGGCCACTTAAATGACTCACAAGTCAGTTACCCCAGCCTACCCTCACTTTTCTAGTTATAAAGTAGGGGTAATTATAAAAACTTGTTCCTATACATCAGAGGGCCACTGTGATGAAAAATGGTCAAATAAGACAGTAGATGTGTGAACACTATCCGAACATAAGGTGCTATGGAATAAAGGGTCATATTAGCATTATTTGTTGTCTAATATTGGCAGTTTAATTATGACACTAGTGCTGGAAAATAGGGGAACATAGCAAATTCCAGACAGATGTGAGTCATGATCTATTCTCTCTGCATGGTGTCACACAGTTGGGCAGTGTGAGGACCTTGGAAGGTTCATGTAAAATTCTGTACCTCCTCTGACCAGCCTCCTGGCACTGGGCTGAACTGACATAAGTGAGCAATGGGTTGCTATAGTCTAAGTGTTCATGAACCTCCAAAATTCATGTTGAAGTCAAATCCTCAGTGTAATTATCAAAAGGCGGACTGTTGGGAATTGACTGGGTCATGAGGGTGAAGCCCTCATAAATGGGATTAGTGCTCTTTTAAGAAAGCACTAAGGAGGGGAGGGGAGGAGAGGGGGGATAGGAAGGGTAGCAGAATACAATAGACACTAGTATGGCCCTATGTATAAACGTGGCTGTATAACCAATGTGATCCTGCAATCTGTACACGTGGAAAAATAAGATTACGTACTCCATTTGAATCAAATGTATGATATGTCAGGATCATTGTAATGTTTTGAGCAACTAATAAATTTTTTTTTAAAAAAAGAAAGCACTAAGGGAGCTATTTTGTCCCTTCTGTCATTTGGAGATGCAGCAACAAGACATTGTGTATGGAAAATAGACCCTCACCAGATACTGAACCTGCTGGTACCTTGATCTTGTTCTTCTCAGCCTCTGGAATTGTGAGAAATGAAGCTTTGTTGTTTATGAACATCCTAGCATTAGTATCTTGTTATAGCAACCCAAGGGGTGAATTCAAGTAGCTTCCCCATTGTGAGCATGTGGGGAAATTCTGACATAGGACAACTGTTTTGAGCAGTGGTTATGAAGTCCTCCAGCCCCAAGGAGTGCCTCTGAGTTCTTATCCTGACAAAGGATCAAAAACAATTGAGTAACTCCAGATATGGCAGGTGGGATCAATATGCTCTGGCAGCAGCTGGTGGGAGGCAGCTCTGGTATTGAATGAGGCATAGGATAGAGATTCTAGAACAAGCTGAGAACTGTTTTCATTCTGGAGTCAGGTATCCTCATCACTGGCTGGTAGAGGTATGGTGGGTGATCACTTGCTTTCATACTTCCCTTAAGGCAGGAGCTGGAGAAAAGAAGTGAGGGGAGAGGTGCTACCAGTGCGTAGCAGAGTAGCATGTAGGTGTGGAGCCCACATGCAAGTGCTAGGTGTGAGCTGTGAGCTTCTAGCAGAGGCCTTCAGAGGTCTGAGCACCAGCAATGCAGTGTGGGAGCCTCAGTCCCCCCCCCACCCCCTGTGAAACACACATAATAACTGCACCTCTGTGTAAAGAACAGAAACCTCCAGAGTGTCAGACTGAATTCCTGAGGCCCTTCCCAGTATCTATAGGCCAGGTTTCCTCTCTGATCTTGTGTGAAGAATGATGAATAAGAAAGGCCGTCCTTGGATCTCTCAGCCACCTGGAGGGTGGAAGGCTGAGTCAGATATGATTTGGAAAAATGAAGGATGAAACATTTCTTACATGTCCAAGATTATGGAGCAAATGCAAACCAATTGCATGCATATGTACTTTATTTACTTACTTTGGGGGGGGGGAGGAATTGCATAGAATTTTCATCAGATTCATAAAGGTATCTATGACCTGAAAAGAGTTCAAAACTCCTGCTTTAGGAGATAGAGGGGTGTTTTTAGTTTGGGCTCCCTGAGAGAATGATTTGTGCACAAGTGATTTATTAAGAAAATGCTCATCAAGGAGATTAGCACGAGTGGGCAAGACTGCCAGGAAGAGGAGGAAGTTGAGCAAGGGTAAGGTCACAGGTCAAGTCCAACAGAGGGTAGCCTTGCCTGATCTTGCAAGGCACCTGGCTGGCAAGTCACATCCACCCTGTGCCCAAGGCAGTATAGGCAAGAGGGATGGGCTTTCACACTTTCTTACTTTTAAGCCATCAATCAAGGACCAGGAAAGGGGTGTAGAGATGAACTCCCAAGCACTATTGAGAAGAGAAGATCTCTGCATGGCCTCTGGGATCCTAAAATCAGTTACTCCCAAGAGCTTCAAATGCTGTGAATCAGAATTAGATGCACAGCAAAGCAGTGAGGGAGTGTGTACTTGTGGGATCTGAGTGGGAGCCTCAATATTGTCTTCTACTCCCCCTGAGAGGAGGTGTCCTTAAAAATGTATTGTAACCAGAGGGTCAAGAATGCCAAGGAAAGAGGAGATCTACCAGAGAGTGGGGATCTAGAAGAGGTAGACTATGGGTACCGCCCCAGAACAATGTGTCTGTAAGTCTAGAAGATGCTCTCAGCAATCTCTCTTCTAAAAATCTGTTGGTCTTTCCCTCACAAGAGCTTCCCATTTCTTCCGCCAAGCCCTGGGCTCTGGCCATTTTGCTGGCCCGTGCTTCCCCCTTCTGGTTCTCCCTCCTGCTCACAGCCCCTTTCCCAGCACTTCTCTCTTCCTGGGTCACCTTACCAGTACTTTTTTCTTCTACAATATAGAGACATATGGTTCTTTTTGTTTTATTCCTGGTCCAGCCAAGCTATGCCCAGTGGGCCTCATTTTCATAACCAAACATACCCATATAAGGTGTGTTCTGAAGCAAAAAAAGTTCTCTCCCTGAGTCTGTAGTCTGCACTTCATGTGATTTTTCCTCCTCCCTATTACCTATGTAATAGATATGTAATTTGTGTGTGTATGCGCATGCACACACACACACACACACACACACAGAGAGAAAATGAGGTCCAGAGAGATGGGAATTTGCCCAAGGTCTCTTAATTAATTGGTGATAGACTCAGAACAAGAACTCAAATTCTTAATTTTTTCTTCAGTATTCATTACCTCCTAACATACTGCCCCCAGAGTGTTCAAGCATTTTATATCAACAGTAATAAATATAAAGTAGATTTTTAAGGGAAGAAATTCAAGCTAAGTGCCAAATGCTTTCCATAGTTACATGGATATTTTTTTCTGAATCTTGGGGGCTAAAGCACATGGTATAAATGTGTGAAAACAAATTGGTATACATTCCAAAATAAAGCAAAAGAACCCTTCCATGTGGTGACAGATGATTCTACAGGGCTGCAGGGGACTGTTCAAAGGGACTATTAATTTGAAAACCTTATAACTTCAATAACTTTCTTCACTCAGTATTTTTTATTTTACTAGTTTCATCAGAAACATAAAATCATGGATCATAAAGTCGAAGGGGGTTTTAAGCAGGTAAACTGATTCACTTTTCTACCTTCAAATAGAGACAGGTATTCTTTTTTTTTAATTTTTTATTGTTGGTTGTTCAAAACATTACATAGTTCTTGATATATCATATTTTACACTTTGATTCAAGTGGGTTATGAACTCCCATTTTTACCCCATATACAGATTGCAGAATTACATCAGTTACACATCCATTGATTTACATATTGCCATACTAGTGTCTGTTGTGTTCTGCTGCCTTTCCTATCCTCTACTATCCCCCCTCCCCTCCCNCCTATCCTCTACTATCTCCCCTCCCCTCCCCTCTTCTCTCTCTACCCCCTCTACTGTCATTCATTTCTTCCCCTTGTATTATTTTTCCCTTTCCCCTCACTTCCTCTTGTAGAGACAGGTATTCTTATCTCCATTGCCAAAGAAATCAGGTGAGGAACAGAAGTTCCTATATGGGCTGAAGGGCAACTTAAAGCCTACATTTCCTACTTCCTCATCTCCAGAAGCCACATCTAATATGGTTCCTTACAGATTGCATACTACTTTTCACATGCTGCTTTATATATCCTCACACATAATAGGTCAATAATTACTTCATTTTACAGATAGGTCAACTGAAGCTTGGAGACATGAAGTAACTTGCCTAATTCCCCATTTCCCAGTTCATAACATGGTTATGACTAAACTTCGAATTCTCTGCCTCCAAATTCTATACTCTTTATCACTCTGTCCAGGTGTTGTCAGTACTGGGATTGAGTTTTGTTGGCCCACTGGTTTGGAATATTATAGACAAAAAGAAAACTTCGCTAAACTGTGAGTTGCTACAGGTAGGATCCTACCTTTATGTAACAGGAAGTCTTGGATGGACAGGCAATGAGTCTCAAGAGCTTCTGGTGATTGGGTAATAATTCTGTGCTACACTTTGTTCCAGCATCCTATTTCCCAGTGGAAAAGTCCCTGTCCCTGCCCTCCATAGTTTACATTCTTGTAAGATGGGAAGCAAAAAATGAAATGTAAAATATGGCAAGTGGTGCTATGGGAAAATTAAAGCAGAATAAGGGGACTTTGGAGAGAGAGAGAGAGAGAGAGAGAGAGAGAGAGAGAGAGAGAGAGAGAATAAGAGGAATGTGAGTTCTGATATATCTAAGGTGTTCAGGAAAGGTCATATAAGGCCACATTTGATAAGGTACCTAAAAAAAGTAAAGGAGCAAGTTTTATGGACATCAGGGAGAAAGTACTCTACATAGAGGAAACTTCAAATGCAAAGGCCCTAAGGTATGAGCGTGGTGGATCTGAAGAACAGGAAGGAGGCCAGTAGGTCTGGAAATGTTGAACAGCCATATACTTGCTTTTGCAGAGAATGGAAAAGAATCAGAAGAGAAAACATAGGTACAAATATTTGAAAGAAAGAATAATACAAGGTGCTATAATTTGTATATTCTTGTTTTTCTAGAGGTTCATGTGTTGGAAGCCTGGTCTCCAGGGTGGAGTCCTGAGTCTCCCTTGGGTTTCCCATATGGAGATGTGATTCCTTTCTCCTGCATGTGATTCATTACCCACTATAGAGCTCCTGCTCTTACAGATTGTGTGGACTTTTAGTTTCCCAAAATATGAGCTATATGAACTTCTTTATAAAATTTTCCAGTGTCAGGTATGTTGGTTTAATAATGCTAAATGGACTAACATACAAGGTCAAATTGTATATTCTAGAGATACATAAATCAAGTACTATGGGATTGCCTAGGAAGTAAAGGAGGCTTAGAATCAGAGAGAGTCAGCACTTGATTCTCTCTTCCAAGATTTCCACGTTCATAACTAGAAAACAAACTGTTTTCAAATTTTATCTTATGTGGGTTTCTGATGGAATCAAAATACTTTGGTTGGAGTGAGGGTGGGGAGGTTTAGCCTTCCCAACTTGGTCTCACTTTTTCTCATCTCCAGCCACTGAGGTATCTGCATGGAACCCTAAGACACAGCCTTCCAATGGCTGATCCCTGTCAGAGTCAGTCATTTTATAAAGAGAATCTGAGGTCCATAGAGGGAATCTTCTTCTAGGATCTAGAGGAGTGAAGTCCCTCTGGTCTTCTGTGCTAGTCCCTACAGCTGATGACCATGGATCCTGTGTCAGCCTTCAGTCTAGAGGTCCCCTCCTTCTGTGGACCTGAAGCCTGGCTGACCTTTCTCTGTACCCAAGGCCACCCCAGAACAGCTGCTTTTCTCTGCTCCTACTCCAGGCTGGATGTGACAGTGTGAGAGTTGCTGGGTAAGGTTTGTCCATCTCGCCAGCAATAATTCCACTTCTGGGGTCAATGCATTCATCATTTGGAGGGTCAGTCTGAGACAGTTGGGACAAAGAGGTTATTGCTAAGATGTGTGTTTCAAATTAGATTTTGAGCTCAAAGTAAGACATGAGTCTCGAAAATAGGATTTATTGGGAAAAATATACCTCTTGAACACTCAGAGATTATGACTCTTGAGGTACCCTGTACCTTGTACACTTATACCCTGAAAAGGCCCAATACTCTGACTTCATGTGTTTATACCTGATACACTTCTTTGCTTAAATCATCCTTCCTTTTGGTAAATTCTACTGATCCTTCCCCCTCTTCCTCATACTTTTTCAATCAACCAACCCTCCATGTTCTGGTAGCACCTTCTCCATACATTTATTATAGCTCTCATTGCATGTGAGAATGCACATCTTTTTCTCCCACTGACTCTGAGCTTCTCTTGTGAATAAGAAATATGTCTTATTCATATTAGATGCCTCAGCTGCCACTAACAACAACACTCATGGAACCAGCTACACGTGCTGATTGACAGGGTAATTCAGTATTGGCTGGAGTTATGAGAAATGAGGGTCTTTCTCAGCCACAGACTTTTTGAGAAGTTGCCAACTAGTAATAAGTCACCATTCATTATCTGCTTGGTCAAATTGATAATTTGTTGAGAAATAAAATGACTGTGTGAATATCCTGTTATTGGTCATTCAAGTTTCTGGTGGATGGGCCCAGAACTCACCTTTGGTCTCTTTCAGTAACAAGGCTTCTTAAACATTCTTCTGTTTGTTCATCCACGCTGGATCTGTTCCGAGACAGACATGTTGCTATGGCCAACATAGCCAGTAATGACACATTCTCCCTAGTGCTGGCCACAGCCCCTGGTAACTGTCAGCCTTTCAGATATGACTGACAAGAGTGAAAAACAAAATCTGTGGGAAGAAAATATGAAATTAGGTCCCAGCTCTAATTCCCTCATTATGTAAAGATGATCTCATGCTTTCTGAGAGTTGTGTGGTGAATCTCATGTGATCTTGAGACAGAGAGGGCTTTCGAAAGGGAGAACTGATTTTTCTGACAGACACATGGGCCTGGATAAGGAGGCCTTTGGCCAGTGAGCACTGAAAGATAAACTAAGATCCATTTCCCAAATTCACACTGTACATCAAGGCTGCAGAAAAGAGTCAGTCCTTTTTAACAACTGCAACAGAACTGAAGCCACTTCATTTGCAGGAGTCTATAAAAACTAGATTATTCCAGCTCCATTTCCTTAAGCCAAGAGCAAAGCAACCTCAGTAATAGGAAATATCAGCTCTCATGTGTCCCTTAATCTCTGCCTTGTCACCTGAGACTTTTCAAATTTTGTGTTGATATAATACCACCCCCAACCCCATAACAGGTTGCCTGTCCAGTCACTTTTGGTCCCAACTTTATAGTCAAACATTCAAAACACAATCTTCTTGTGTTCAAGTAAGCGCATTTATTTAATCACATGGGATTTACCATATTTATTGTCAAACAATTGGTACTTTCTTCCCAAATGCCTCCAGGATTTCCAGCTAGCTGATGCAGCATTCACGTTTCTAATAGAAATAGCAAGCAAGAGCACAAGAGAGAAATGTTTGTATCTTGTTGAAATGTGGAGTATCCAGGGTTATCACTGAAAGGCATTTGAGACGAGACCACAGAGAAAGGAGAATTCAAGGAACTATTTGGAAAGACAAATCACATTAAGGGTGTTTATTTGGATTTCTAAAATTTCCCTTTCTCTGGCTTTATTTACATTTCATTAATATGAAGCTATTCAACCTGAGAAACATTTTTTTTTCCTACATAGTTTACTCACTTGACTTTTATAAGCAGCCAGACAGCAAGACTGATCCTAAACAAGCTCTTGTTGATGTGAATAAGGCTCCCTATTTATTGAATTCAGAGAACTTAAAGTGAAAATGGTCCTTTAAATGTAATATCCCTAAATCACCGGAGTCCATGCCCTCTAGAGAAGCCAATAGCTTATGCACCTTCCCTTAGGAAGCTGACCAAGTTTGTTACCTATAAAACCAAGAAGGTGTATGATTGCTCTCAAGGGCAGGAGTTGAACTATGAGGTTTTAATTCCTAAACTGGATCCAATTCAATAAGCTTTAGCCCTGATCTTTTCCAATTTGTGTTAACTAACTTCTAATTAAGCAAGGTTTGTTTTAATGAAGTCAGAAGCCAGGTCTTGCCTTTCCTACCTAGACTTTCAATATTGCAGAGCTCTTTCTTAATTAAAGTGAAGAATTCCCTTTGGCTTCCACAGCCAAAATTTTCCATTTGTTCCACTCAGGATGCCAGTTGGCTTCCACATCCTGCAAACATGTGCCTCTGGCACAGCTGGACAATTTATGAACTTCTATGGGATTAAAAAGGTGCCATATCCTTGGGAAACATTCCTAATAACCTGAATTCCTATTTATTCTCTCCAGTGATCTATATTTTCCAAGTATCAATAAGCAAGTGAGTAGTGGAGGCAGGGAACAGTAAGATGTCAGCACCCTGTTTCCAGAGAAATTGCCCTCTCTCTCTTTTTCTTTCTCTTCCTCCTCCCTCCCCACCCCCATCTCTCTCTTTCCCTGCCTCTCTCTATTC
>NW_025999977.1:31412842-31444079 GCF_001458135.2 Marmota marmota marmota
ACCCCCCCCACCCCCGTCTCCAGAGCCTGAACTCAATGAAAATGGATTTGGGCAGGCTTCATTCAGAGCTCTGGCTCCTATTCTGGTATAGGGGGGCAACTTGAAGATACAGGAGAGAGGCACCCTAGGCTGTCCTTACAGCTGCCTAGGATGTGTGGAAGCACAAAGGTACACTTCCATTAGAGTTATGCAGGTCACCACAACTGGAACCAAAAAGACCCATTTGTAGTTCCTGCCTTCCTTCCGACAATTGGGAGACTCTGAAAGACACCTTCACTACTCTGAGTCTTGGTTTTCTCATCTGCAAAGAGGGAATCTATGCACAACTAGACCAGTGCTTCTCCAACTGTGATGAAGATAACCCCCCCCACACACACCCATTGTTGACTGATCTTTAGGAAAGTACAATAAATAAGTTTCTAAATGCTTACCCTCGCTTTCTACATTTATTTCACCATGAATTGGTTAAAACGTATGGACCAGTGGTGGCCCATGGCCAACACCTTGAGGAGTAGTGAACTAAACAATACCTTAGGTTCTTCCCAATCCTCACAGTTTCCACTTCCCATAACCAGCCTGCACCTCCACTAGGTTTGCCCAAGCACCCAAATGCTCAGCGTGGTGGCAAGGTCAAGATTACATTTCTGGAACGCCTTAATCTGTTGGGACTTCTATGGAAAAATATCATAAACTAGGTGGCTAATAAACAACAGAAATTTATTTTTCATAGATCTGGATGATGGGAAATCCAAGATCAAAAGACCCATGATTTTGCTGTCTGGTGAGGGCTTATTTCCTGGTTCATAGTTAGCTATCTTCTCACTGTGGAGACCTCAGGGATGAGGGATAGCTATTGTGCTTCTTGTATAAAGACATTAACCCCGTTCATGAGGACTGTATCCCGGTGGGTGCCCCAATCACGTCTTTAAGGCCCCCAACCAAATACCATCATATTGAAGGTTAGAATATCAATTTATTAAATTGAGGGGGGGGACAAATAGTTTGCAGTATGGAAAAAGCAAGAAATATTGAAATATTCCCTTGAACAACTAAAAGTATTTCTGTATCTGTATCTCCCTCTACCTGTCAATCTACAGTCTGGAATTCTTGCCCTACCACTTTTGGTATCAAGGGATCAAAACCAAATTTATTTAATCTTTCTGTGCCTCAGTTTACTCACCTCTAAAATGAAAGCAATTATGATAAGGTCTTAGCAGTACTTTTGGTAAATGTTTATACTGATATAACTTCAGATTTAGAGAAAAGTTGCTAGATAAGTATAAAGAATTCTTACTTTTTTTCAGATTTCTTCTTTTCCCACTTGCTTCATCATTCTCTTCTTAACCCCCTCTACCTTTTTCTTTTCTGACTTATTTGAGATTAACATGCATCCATCATGCCTCAGAAGATCATCAAGATAATTAAAGGAATTGATACTTGTGAAATACTCAAAATACTGCCTGGCATACACAGTAAAGCTTCAAAAAACATTAACTATTGTGCTTGATTTTCAAAGGTCTTTCCAGATATTAAAAAGTGATCTCAAACACTAGTCATTAGGAACTACCCAACACAGACTCTCCAACATGCTGGAGGGTCTACTCCTTTGGCTCTGTCCTGCTCAAAGATTTATGCCTAATTCATTTATTTTCAAATGTGTTGGATTTGACCAATGTAAAAATGTTTTCTATGTGTAGCTAACTTCTAACACTGGTACTGAGTGTATCTGCTCTAAATTACTCTGTTATTAAATCAAAAGAACTTTGTTTTTTTTTGTTGTTGTATTTTACAAAATTGCTGTACTACTGTTAACATAGTATTAAACTGATGAGTAGTGATGAGGAGACAAATCCTCACCCACCCTTTCAGTTCTTTGGGGAAAACAGAGGAACACTGATTTCCAGGAAATTCAAATATGACCCTTTGAACAAACTCCCCTAAGCATCTCAAATGCCTCCTATTTCTGTTACCCAATATGTCTATGCTTTCTGACTCAGAAAGAAATGCTGATTTGCATAATGCCTCCTCTAACCCTGGTGCTGGTTTAGGTTTAAGCTGAACCAGAACTTTCCTTTCTCATATTTACCCTGGGTTCCTTTGCTTCCTGATTTCCTGCTTCATCCAGATCCTGCTGAGCTGAATTGAATTAAGGGTGGAAAAAAACACTGATTCACCTTCATCTTCCTGTATCCAGATTCAGCTGCAGGAAAGAACAGAAAGACTGTTAATTCCACATTCATTTTATAAATCATGCCACGTGAGTCAGTTACCAGAAAGGAATCAAATCACAGAGGCATGTGGTATCCAGAAAGGCTCGCTCTTTTCTACAGCCAGAATCTAGAAGATTGGGTGACCTTCCCAGGTAACTCATTGCCCTTTGCAGAACATTAGAACAAGGTCCCCATGCCTTCGAGGCCCTTGTGCTCAGAACTACCATGTGACCAAACAAATCCTATCATTGCCCCAGCAGGGTCCATCTGTCTTATGACTTGGTGGCAGACAATGTCTGGAGGAGGAAATGGAGGCAAAGTAGATACTTCTTTCATCCTAAGATGAATTCCATATGTACATCTAGAGCCAACGTAGCCTCATATCACTCCCTCCTAGGTAGACTGAATGCTCTGTTCCCTAGAAAACCTATCATTTACACCATGCAATTTGGTACTTGGTTAAAACATTTTTGCACAATGTGTGCATCTTGTTCCTTGGGCTAAGTTGTCAAGGCCTAGAGAGCCAGGCCATGTCTGAGACCTCTTGTTCCCTTCAGAGCAGTCTCAGAATATGCTGGGTAGTAAGTAGGTGTGAAGTTTGTCCCTATAGGTGCCCAAATTAAAAAAAAAAATTTAAAAACAGGGAAATCATGTACCTGCTCTGTCAAACAATTGGCTCCCTTCCCTCTGGCTAGTGGCAGAAATGCTGGCTCCTCCACTATAGCATGGATACCTGGATAGGCTGCCCTCCTGAAAAGGAACTAATGTTTCTCTGCTGTCATGACTCAGACACCTGAAAGGGGCAGTTCCCACTCACACTATCCCACAACCCACCTGGCTCACACATTTCTGTTCTGGAACCACCCTCTTCTCAAAGAATTCAGAGACTTACTAACAACTAGCTCATTTAAAAATCTAAAATATATTCCTTAAAAAGTTAAACATAGGGCTGGCAGTTTCCTTCAGTGGTAAAGTGCTTGCCTAGTGTGTGTGGGGCCCTGGGTTCAGTTACCAACACAGTAAAAAAAAAAGTTAAACAGAAAATTACTATTTATCTATTTACACTATAATTCTTCCTCCAGGTATATACCAAAGAGAATGGAAAATATATGTCCACACAAAAACTTATATATGGGTATTCATAGCAGCATTACTTATAATAGCCAAAAAGTGAAAACAACCCAAAAGTCCATCAACTGATGAATGGAATAAAATATGGTTTATCCATACAATCTTATTTGGCCATAAAAAGTAACAAAATGCTAATACATCCTAAAACATGGATAAGCTCAAAAAGCAAAACACTTCAAAAATTCACAAAGTGAATTAAGTCAGATACATGAAATTATACCATTTATATGAAATATTCAGAACAGGCATGTCCACAGAGGTAGAAGCAATTAGTGGCTGACAGAGGCTGGGAGAGGGAAAGGAATATGGAGTGACTATAAATGAATACAGATTTCCTTTTGGGGTGATGAAGATATTCTTGAAATAGTGGTGATGGTTGTACACATCTATGAATATGCCAATATTGCACATTTTAATGGGTGTGGTTTATGACATGTGAATTATATATGAATTTTTTAGTTGATTAGGGAATAAAATAGAACATGAAACTTAAACTACAATGACAATAAGAGACTGTGGTGTCAAATTAAGGGTCAACTGTAGCTTGTTGACTTTACTACTGCCACAGCCGGGCTTGCCTCCCTCCTTTCTGGGTTTCACTCAGATTCTGCACAGCAGACTGAAGCTTTTCATCACTGGGTGCCCTGCACCTCCCACCCAATGTTTGGATCAGGACTGTCACCTGTCACCGAGCTGTTGGGCTTATCTCAAGTGGGTTTTGATCTGGTCCTACCTCTTTGGACTGTGTTAGCCTCAGGGCTCTGGCTTCTCCATTTCCACAATGCCAGTGCTTGTTTCTGTCAAAAACAATCATCTGTCTTTCATTGTAGTGCAGATGATACCCAAATGTTATCCTTCTCCATCAAACTGTCAGGCTAATTGTTTATAAAACATCCGGAACTGGTTGTCACAAAACATCAGCTAACTCAGCCCAATTAAAACAGAACCCCTTGGTTGAATACAGCCCCTATGTGAGGGAGAACCCTGATGACATTTATGGGGACAAAGGATCACAAACACCTTTCTTAATCCAATGACCATCAGAAACCAAGGGGTGAAGCTGCTATCCTCAGACATGGATCTCAAGCAATTTCATTTTCCTGTTATTAAGATGGTTTTGATTATTTTAAAACTATTTATGGTTTAAAAGGCTGACAACTTTAAGATTTGAGATTTAAATTTCTGCCATGGACCAAAATAAAGAAGGTGGATGCAGTTTCCCATTGCTGTAACCCCAGATCATAAAATTACTTACACAGGAGTAGACTTGGAATTTGATGGGCATGTTCATACGGTTTTCCTCCTAGCCTCAACCTCCCTATGATGGAAGAAGAACTGATGGAATTATTTTTAGTTTTCACCTAGAGAGAAGTTCAGAGACATACTCAATATCACCAGAGTCATCCCCAATAGAGTATAATCCTGTGCATTCTCAGCTTAGTGGTCTTTCCAGAGCAAAGAGAGGATGTTGGGTTTAGCTTGAGTCAGAAGACAAATCTTCCTGACCACTGTTGGTCCAGCACTTCTCTGTTCCTCTGCTCAGATTCCCAAAATGTTCCTTACCTACAATTTTTCTCCTTCTAAAAGTTATGCTGTTTCTCATTTGTAGCCTTTTCTTTCACATAGTCACCTGAGCCAATGAGCAGCATTGATTTTTTAAGAGATTGGTTAAGCTTCTAGTAGGTACCGAATACTGTGCTAGGCTGATACAGAAATAATAATAAAGTCAGGTCTCTCATCCTTAAAGATGATCATAGATAACTGTTATGGTTTGAATACAAGGTGTCCCCCATATGCTCCTGTGAAAATTCAGGAATTTAGGGAGGTGAGATAATAGGATTTTGAGAGTTGTAACTTCATCAGTCCATCCTAGTTTGAATGAGCTAACTGGGTGGCAACTGTACATGAATAGGAGGCCAGGCAAAGTGTTTACAGGGTCTGAAAGGGCAATGCATGAGGTTGGGAGGCAAAGCCAAAACTGGAATGGAGACCCTAGGAATTTAAGATATACCAGATTTGTGGATTGTCTGCTGAGAAAAGCTGATGTCTGAGAAGATCAGACCCTTTGCATATCCAGATATTACAGAAACTTTAGGTCTATTTTCTGCCTTATTTATATCTCACAAGTTCATCTCCCAAGTCCAAGTCTTCTTTGGACTCTAAAGCTATTGGTCTCTAGAGGTAGACCAAGGCTAAGAAAGAGGCCATGAGTGCTACAACCCACAAAGCCAAAGGGGTAGGGTTTCCAAAGCCCTTTGGAGAATACATCTATTCATCATGGAGTCCAGATGCTGAATATGGAACTAGAGGACTTGTTTGACCATCTGGGTTTCAGTCTCGTTTTTGACCCATCCCTTCTTTCTATGGCCCTATTCCTTCTTTTTGGAATGTGAATATTTACTCTGTACCATTGTATACTGAATACATTTATTTGGTTCTGATTTTTACAGTGGTTTGCAGCCAAGAGTTTGCCTTGAGTCTCAGATGAGACTTTGGACTTGGACTTTTGAGCATGCTGGAACTGTTAAAATTGTGGGGACACTTGGAGATGGACTAAATGCATTTTTCATTGTGAGATAGACATGAGCTTTTGGAGGCAAGGAGCAGAAAGTTGTGGTTGGATTATGAGAGATGTGATCTAATCAGTCCATCCTAGGTTGAATGGACTGATTGGGTGGTCACTGTAAGCAAGTGGGGCATGACTGGAGAAGTTGGGCCACTGGGGGCATGCCCTGGAAGGGTTCATCTTCTCTGTAGCCACTTTTTCTCTCTCTTTTCCCTGGCCACCATGATTAGAGCAGCACTCCTCTATCTCACCTTCTGCCATATTGTTCTGTCTAACCTTGGATTTAAAGAATTGGAGTCAGCCAACAATGGACTAAATCTCTGAAACCATGTGTCAAAATAAACTTTCCTCCCCTAAGTTGTTCTTGTCAGATATTTTGTTCACAGCAACCAAAAACTGACTAACCCGATAGCCTAATTGTCTCTAGGACCTACTTACCTCTGACTCTGAACTTCAGGCCCTTTGCATATCCAAATATTGCAGAACTTTTACGTCTGTTTTCTGCCTTATTTATATCCCACAAGTTCATCTCCCGAGTTTATCTTCTTTAGACTCTAAAGCCATTGGTCTCTTGAGGTAGACCAAGAAAACTTTATTGATTAGTTATAGACTTCTAACATAGATAAACAAATATAAATACACCTTACATGCACCTTACATGTCCACTGTGGTACAGGAGGTATAGATACATGGCAGGATGTTCAAAGCCTTGGTATCCTTATTTTACCTGGATGCAGTCAGCTACTCAGCTGCTATCACATATGGCCACAGCAGCTGGGGCTGAGCAGGATGCTGACCATAATCGCTACTCTGAATATAAAATCAATATCCACTGGCATTGCCTTTCCCAAAGACAGCTTTTACAATTAAGCTGCAAACTTTAAAGAGTTTCTACTTTCTTAACAGTAGTCATGGTCCTGTCAGAAGAATAAGATTTAAGTAAGAGCTGTCTGTGTTCACACTACCTTTCTATTGCCAGACCACTATTGATGCTTCCCCATACTTGTAACAGAAATAAGACCTGTTAAAATATAACTTTCAGTAAGGTAGAATCTTGATGCTTAGCCAAATACAAAATGAACACCTATCAAATATTTTATGTAACTCGGTAATTAATGAAATAAACACAAAGACATTAGCATGGTTCAAAAGAACATGTGAGGTGTAAAACACTGATTGATGTCTTACAGGACAATAAACCTTTTGGGGATAACTCTTCCATTAGACAGGATTTTGTGTCTCTCTTTTGGAAAAGATCCCCACAAGTTAATCTTTGTTCCAACAGAGTTTTAAAATAGACAATCCACATAAAGTTGAACCTAGGACTTTACTGAAAAAATACTCAAGATCTCTCACTGGGCTATTTTGAAGTTTCTTGTAACTTTCTGACAGATCCTGCTGCTGGAACTTAGAACTGACTCATGGAGTCTTGTGGGAGTGAAGTCTTTATTATCTGGTGTTTAAAGTTAGACATCATTACCCTAAGTACACATATGAAGACACAAATGGTATGAAAATACTTTGTGTACAATCAGTGACTTGAAAAATTGTGCTCTATATGTGTAATATGAAATAAATTGCATTCTGCCATCGTGTATAACAAATTAGAAGAAATAAAAAAAAAAATGACCAGAACTGTTTATCAATTAACAGGTACCCACCACCATTCTCTAAAATTGGATAAATGGCCATTATCCTTCCTCCACACAGCCCTTAGATGTTCCAAGGTCAAATTTTCTTCGCTTTAAATGCACCCCAGTGTGACTTAATGAGAAGAGGATGCAAACAAACCTGATGTGCAAGTGGACCAGGAAAATTTGTGTCAGGAACTCCTGCCCAATAAGCATACAGCATGAAAACACTCCATGAAGCCTTCAACTACTTGCCATGATCATGTTTTGAAACAGACAAATGCAATTTTAAGAATGCTGGAATGATTTTAGAACCAAGCAGGAATATCTATCATAAAATAAAGAAGGCATTCAATGTTTAAAGAGATATGGACCATCCAAGTCATTTCTATCACCCCCGCCTTTAATCCCAGCTCTCCACCAGAGCACTTCAAAGCCTAAAAGAACAAGTAAACACCGAAAAAACAGAAAAATAGAATTCCTAAAATTCTATCACTCATGATAGGCAAAACTAAGAACACAGAATAGTTGGGGTTTCTTACAGAAATCAGTGTACACTGTATAAGAATGAACATTTTAAATTATAATAAAATTTTATAGTTCTTAGATTTTGGTTTTATAAATATACCTATTCTCATATAAAATTGTTCACATCCATAAACTAGTTATATCTATTACTGTTAGCTTTGTTTTCTGTATAGTCCTTCATTAGAAGTGCAACTCCCAATTATAATATTCTTCAACCAATGTTTTGGTGGGACTGTTTGTGATTTAGGGTAGAATTTTGAGAAATCTATTATTTTCTGTGTAGGCTCAGTTATATGGTGGACAAATAACCCCAGAATTTCCCTAGTTTAAAACAAGAAAGTTGTGTTGGCTTCATGCAACATGATCACCTTGGGTTGGTAGGGGCCTTGCTCCCTTAGTCCTCATTTAGTACAGGCCAATGGAATAGCCACAAATAAAGGCCTTGCTAGGTGTCACAGAAGAAAGAAAGAAAGTGTGGCACATCACACATGCATACATAAAGTGCTCACCCAAGAGTGCCTTCTGCCACTTTCTCTTACATTTCATTTTGGTCAAAGCAAGCCACATGACCATGCCTAATCTCAAAGAGGCAGGAAGTGCAATCTGAAGGGGAGAGTGGATATTTATGACTAACCCTAGTGGCTACCAAAATTTGTTTGGAAAGTGGAGACTCCTGGTTTTTGTTATTAATGATTTTGTTTAGTAGTAGGAATTGAAGCCACTTAATCACTAAGCCACATTTTTATTTCTTATTTTGAGACAGGGTCCCTCTAAGTTGCTTAGGACCCTAAATTTGCTGAGGCTGGCTTTGAACTTGCAATCCTCCTGCCTTGGTCTCCCCAGCAGCTGGGACTATAGGTATGAGTCACCACATTTGGCAAGGCTCCTGTTTTTACACAAGTTTTATTCTTTTAGCTATATTGATCTAGTTATTTACTAGCAACATGTCTATGGCATTAGAATAGGGATATATTTTGATCTATCAATTTAAATTTCAAGGCATCTGAAACATTAACCAAATACAGATTTGTGTGTGTGCCCTTATTTCAGGCAAGATGCCATAGAAATTAATAAGACTAAGTCCCACAAGCAGATCCTAAGTTGGGTAATTTGATTCTGAGCCAGAAGACACAGTTTTCTTTTGGAAAGGGCTGAGATTTGGTATTGGCCATAGTTCCTTTTTCCATAAGTCCTGAATCTGTCAACCTCCACAGCACAGAGGGTTCATTTGTCACACCTGGCATTCATCTGAACTAACACTGGTGTTGTGAGGAAACTTAATTTTAGCAAATTTTGGTTAGCAGGTGATTTTGTGGTTTCAACTTTATTTCTGTGTTATTAATTTTTAACACCCAGCTTAGAGTTGCTGAATCCAGGCTTCAAAACATAAAATTCCCTAACCTGGCGGGGTTAGGTGCAGGTGGAAAAAAAAGAGCCATTGCCAAAAATTCTCAGGAGGTCAGAGGCCAGGTTCAAGGCCTTAGTGTCAGCTCAACAAGAGTTCACCAAGACGAGAATGGTTCACAGTCCACTTTGGCTCCTCCAACGAAAAGGTATTCAAAGAAACTCATAAGAGCACTTGCTGTTAAGTGATACTAAAAGCAAAATTAAGCAGGTCATATAATTCTAAGATGTGGCTAGCACAGAATGCAAAACCTTTACCTGTTAACCAGATTCAATGATTTCATTGGGGTTTCTGAATCCTTCAGGTAGGAACCAGTGTTAGGATCCTGCAAGAAACAAACAGTACATTCAGCTTGGATTTTAAAGGAGATTTTTAGTGGTAGGATTGTTCACAGAGGGATGATCAGGATTAAGGAAACCTCAACAGACGTTGGGGAACCCAATGACTAGCAACAGCAGGAAGCCATTACCACCACTAGACCTGAAGAGGCAGGACCCGGAAATTCTATCACCAGAGCTTGGTGAGAGCAGCAGGCTTAGAAGGGGGGAAGCCCAACAGGAACCGTGACCCTGGAGGAACATGGCCAAGGCAGAGGGGGGTGGCAACAAGTAGCCACATGACCTTTGTCTCACTGGTCAAACTCAGCATCAAACCAGAGGGCAAATGACTCTGGACAAAAGAGACCATCAAGGCTGGTCTCTTGAGGTACAGACCAGAGAAGGGCAGAGAACGTATTTGGCTGGCTTATCTCCTTGCCTAATTAAAAGATGCTGTGTGTAACCGTGTGCAAATGTTTTATGCTTTTTTCCTTAATTTGGCAGACTAGTTAAGTTCAATTCTCCTTACTTTCACTTTTGAATCTGAGACAACTCCTAGAAGCCAATTTATAAATTAAAATGTAAATAAGCAAATGCTTCTCTGTTTGTTATCTGAGGATATCACAAGCTTGTTGTAGATTCAGGATCTCATCACATATACAAGAAGGAAGAGATCTTAACTTATTTTCATTTCTAAACAGATTATTTTTCAGAGAAACTTTAGGTTCATAGCAAAATTGAGCAGAAGGCGCAGAGACTTCTCACATCCCATTGGTTCTCACACAGGTATAGCCCCCACTATCCAAACCCTGTACCTGAGTGATAACATTTTTTAGAACTAATGAAACTACATTGACACATCATTATCACCCAGAGTCCATGATTTCCGTTAGGGTTCACTCTTAGTACTGTATGTTCTGTGGGTTTTGATGAGTGTATAATGACATGTCTCCTCCACTGTATCATACAGAGCAGTTTCACTGCCCTAAACTCAGTTCTGTGTTCTGCCTATTCATCCAGATTTTAAGTTTTAGACATTGTGGTAAAAAGTCTCAAGAGATTGTATTCAGAATTTCAAAATATATGGTTATGTTCCTGATACACAAACAAAACAAAAATAATATACAGTAAATTGGGGGGAAAAGTAATGATATAGTTAAGTGTATTGTTATAGACAACATAACTAATTTACCAAATTTTAAATATTTAAAATATATCTATAACTATTTGTAACCAGCATGTCAAACAAACACAATTAGTGACAAATCAAAACTCAATTTCATTTTAAATATGTGCTTAGTTAAGGGTACTCACCCCTAGTTCCCAAGAAAAATGCTGACTTTCCTGGCCACTTTAAGACCTAAAACACAGTCTCAATTAATAAATAGAAATAGCCCCAGCCAAAATGTTAATTATTATCTAAGATCAAGTTAGAAAACAATCTTCCCTTCCTCATCCAGAACATGCTTCAAGTTAGACTACTGTGGGGGTGGGCTGTGGTTACCATATACTCTCTTCCTCTGTGTTTTTTCTCCTTTGGTAACTGGAGTCTCAGCCCCTGTGACTGGTACAGAATGAAACAAGAACAATAAGGAGAGCTAAGAGAAGTTTCTTCCTCATTCACGGTTTTGCTCTCTGAGCCCAGTATATGTCATATCCATCATTTCTCCCATGGACACTCCTAAAGACTCACTGGAGGCTCCTCTGCAGGACCTCCTTGACATAAGTGATGCTTTCTGTCTCTCTGGCTGCTGTTCCCTGCTCTGCCCTGGTTATCTCACTGTTGGAGCACAAACTCTTACTGTTGGAGCTTCTTCAATCCCCCAAGCTATACTTTTGTGTAGGAATTTATGCTAGCTACCTATTGCTGTGTAACAAGGCACCCTAAGTCTTCATAGTTTAAAATACCACACATTCATTATCTTAGAATTCCTGCGATCAAGAATCCAGGCTTGGCTTAGTTGAGTCTTCTGCTTCAGGGTCTCTCACAAGGTTGGTGCTACAGTCATCTCAATGACTAGCTGAGTAAGAGCTGCTTCCTAATTCACTCACACAGCTGTTATCAAGAGTCAGCTCCTCATGGACTATTGCACAGAGAGCCTTAGCTGCTCTCTGGCTTTTGCCTGAAGGTCAGCCTCAGCTTCCTGTAAAGTGAGCCCCTCCAATGTAGGAGCTTGTTTCATACAGCATACAAGCTGAGAAGGCAATAGAGAGTCTAGCAACATAGAAGTCACAGTATTATGTAACCTAATCGTGAAAGAGACATCCTATCACTTTTTTCTTATTCCACTCATTAAAAATAAGTCACTATAGGTCTAGCCCCTCTCATGGAGAGGAAATTATATAAGTTCATGGATATCAGGAGGCAGGAACCACTGAAAGCCATTTTTTTCAAAATGTCTAACACAGTCATAAAGTTTTAGCTCATCGCTCCCTGCCCAACCCATCTATGGTCCACAGGAAACACCCAGGCACCCTCTCCCTAATAGATGCTGGAATAGAGTGTCCACCTCTTCCCATCTGCCTCTACACTCCTTAGCTTTCCTGGGCATAAGTCAGGTACCAGTCCCTGACCCTTCCAACTGCAGTTCCCCTCAAGCCTATGCACCAAATGGCCTTCTGAAGCTTCCCCTCTAGAAAGACCTGATATTAGAAGACAGGTCCTCCACAAACACTTTTCCCTGTGAAGAGGAAGGGTGGGAACTCACAAAGAGCAATAAGTCTCTCCCAAGAAGATCCAATGACAACCCTCCCTCCTGTCTTTTTCTCCTCCTCCTCCTCCTCCTCTTCTTCTTCTTCTTCTTCTTCTTCTTCTTCTTCTTCTTCTTTTCTCTCTCTCTCTCTCTCTCTCTCTCTCTCTCTCTCTCTCTCTGCCATTTTATAGTCTCAAAGTGATTTAGGGTACTCAAAAGTTTCAAAATCGTGGCACTGCTTCTTGAACATGGCTTTTATAGAGTCTGCATGTGACAATCTGCTTCGCACCCATTTTAGTGTCAATATCTATCATTCTGTGTCTCTACACATTTACAATCATCCTCCTTTGATGATTAAAAGTGCCCTCACTTTTTTTCTCACTAATTTTATACTATTTACACTTTGATCATCCAATTCCATGTTCTCTGGGGAAAAAAATGCATAGGCACCCACTTCACTAATACCAAACCATTTTTCTCAATAAAATCATAGCTGTATGTTCTCTCTGATAAGTGGATGTTGATCCATAATGGGGAGCTGGGAAATAGGAAAATGGAGGAACTTCGATTGGACAAAGGGGAGTGAGGAAAGGGAGGGGGCATGGGGGCAGAAAAGATGGTGGAATGAGATGGACATCCTTACCCTAGGTACATGTATGACTGCACATGTGATGTGATGCTACATCATGTACAACCATAGAAATGTAAAGGTGTGCTGCAATTGGGTACAATGAATCAAAATGCATTGTGCTGTCATATATACCTAATTAAAATAAATAAATTAATTTTTAAAAATCATAGTTGTAAACTGATCACGGACAATCCATTTAAAATGCACAGATGTGTCCGTTCTGTTTACTAGATTAGTCTCATTTTAAGCTTGATTCTGAGATGAGCACATCATCTTCTTTTCTTTTTCGGATTGTTTCCACTAAACAGATTCTATAACAATCTCCTTCAGAAAAACAAAGGGATAGTGTGGAGTGGCATACAACCCATATGTTGTATTTGTCTGAGCTCATTTATCAGAATGATAAATGCCTATAGTATATCCCTTTAAACACTTAATAAAACTATTTGGATTTCTAACTACACTGGTTTGTTTTTAGAATGCTATTTCCACTAACTTAAAATGCCACATTACCAGCAGACTTGGATGTTTAAATTTGAAGTTCTAAGAGCCGGATTCTTGTTGTCTGCAATTGTAGAAAGATAGTCCTGTGAGACTGTTATCTTGGTTTATAAAGTAGCAATATTTCATTTATCATTCCCAAGTACTTTATCATCAGTTTCACTAGGTTTGGCCAGAGGCAAGAAAGTTAGAATTCCTTTTATTTTATTTTTTTTTTCTGTGAATAAGAAATAGACATAGAGATGAACTGATCAGTGCCCAGTTACATGTCAATGAGTGTATGAGTGAAATCGCCAAGGAAGTAAATAGACAGAGGAGACCATCAAGCCCAGAACTTACAACCTATTAATAAAGAACTGGGATGAAATACCAAACAGAGATTCTGAAGGAGAGTCCAAGAAAGCACCATAAAAATCCCGAGACAATTATCCCCACAGACTCAGTGAGAGAAAGCACAGCAGAAAGGAGAGATTATTCCTTGGGTAGGGGCCTACTCAAAATAAGGGTTATCTGAAACTATCAAGGATTGGGAGAAGTTTGTTCTTCTCTGTAGGGTCCCTGCTGACCCAGGAAGATATTCGAGTCTTCTCCAGGAGCTCAGCAGAACTGACACCTGATTGACGTCTCACACTCCTAACAGGGACCAAAAGGCCTGAGCATGAGTCCTCCAATTCCTACTTCAAATAGCTTGAGGCCAGGGCTGCTGTCCTTCCACTATGTGTGTCTACTACCTGGAGCACAGTGAACTTTCAAAAACTACTTGTTGAATAAATAATTTAATAAATACACAATGAGGTAGAGAATTAGCCAAATTGAAAAGATCAAAGAGAAAAATAAGTGAGAGGAGAGAGGTTTCAGGCAGTGCCCTCAGGGAGCAGAAGTCCATGGGTCCTTGGTTTCTACTCAGGACGGGTGCCAGCCTGACATCTTTTGCTCAAACTTTTCTGCTTTAGCAACCTCAAAACTTCACTTTCTCCCCTGCTCCCACAATCTACACTTCTGAACATTTGTCTTCCTTTGGCATATGTTGGTTTTCTGGCTTTTAATCTGACCTACTTTCCCTTCTGTTCCCCTGACCTCTTTTTTCTCTGATCAACCCTCAAATATCCTCCCCCCGCAACTTAATGTTTGAATCCCCCCACCCAGTTCCACATTTAGACAACTGCAGCAGACTCTAGCTTTCTCTCTATCAATTCTCCCATTATTCAGGAACTCTTATATCCCCTCCCCAAGGTATGTCCTGGAACCGTCATCTGCAGAAGACAGGGACACTTGAACGTGGATGATAAACTATCTTAGATAGTGTCTCTGCAAAAACGCAAGTATATGATGTGAAGAATGTAGTTGAATTTTTAAACATCTATTATTATTGTTTTATTATTATTATTATTATTATTATTATTATTATTATTATTATGTAAAAGGTCTGAGAAGAGGGATGAGGAGGAGGGGGGAGAGGGAAAGGAAAAGGATGAAGAAAAAAAGATGGGGAAGAGAAAGAAAAGGAATAGGAGAAGAAGATTCGCCTTGTAATGCTTCAATGCTACAATGCTTCTCCCTAGCAATAACTTGCAGAAAAGTGACAAATTATTTCATTTTCTTTTTTTAACATTCTTAAGTTTTATGTGGACATAATATCTTTATTTTACATTTATGTGGTGCTCAGGATCGAACCCAGTGCCTCGTGCATGCTAGGCGAGCGCTCTACCACTGAGCCACAACCCCAGCCTCACAAATTATTTCATTTTCTATGTCTCAGTGATCTGAAGTTCCTAAAACTCTTTCCTCTACCCACAGCACACTTCTGCCCCTGATTTATCTGCTGATTCTGTCTTCGTAGATTCCTATCCCTATCCACAGCCATTATGCTGGTTGGTCCCCCACCTTCTCTTCTATGTGCTTTTCTTGTGTTTTCATCAATCCTTGGTTTCAGCCATCCACAGGACAACGTTGACGATGTCCATGTCTTCAGCCTAGGGCTCTGTTCTGTGATTCATGTCACCTTTTAAGCATCTTAACTTGCATGTGTTCCAAGCACTTGGAACTGAATACACCTATTACTGAATTCATCATTTACACCAACCCAATCCAGATTGTATAATGCGTAATTGAAATTGGTTCCACCAGTCACCTTGCTGGTCATATCAGACCTCCCCTTCCCATATGCACACACTTAATCAATTCCTGTTAACTTCACTGCCTAAATTTATCTTGAATCCTTACAATTATTGCCTCTTCTCCTCCCCCCAAGCTCCTGCCATACTGCCTACTTAATATGAATATACCTCCTCTTGACCCCTCCAATCCATTCTCCTAATGGCAGCTGTGATCTTTCTAAAAACACAGCCTTGATTATGCTCATTTCTTACTTAAAGCCATTTCAGTTGTCTCCCCATTGTACATAGCGTAATGTCAGATTTCTTTAATGCAATCTAAAAGGACCTTGTCACCCGGCCCTTTCTTAGTAGTAGCCCTTTATGTTCTCTATGCTCTAACAGTTGCTTTCAGTTGCCCAAATGCACCATATTTCTTTCATATTTCAGACCTTGCAAAGTTTCCCCTGGGCCTAAAACAAAGAGGTGTTGAAAAAACTATCTTAGATGAACAAATGATTGAGCATGAAAGACATCTATAGTTGCTAGTGTTCCTGGTTTAAAACAAATACACAAACCAAAAACTAAATAAATAAAACTCTACAATTTATCTTTTGCTTTTGCCCAGGGGAAAAATACATATATTATAAACAAAGGTAAACAGTGTCTTTATAAGTAACGGCTTTGTGATTTCTGCAGCAAGAGATTTTATCTTAATTCTTTTAGTGTAATTTAATTTTGCCTCTTTTATTATTAAACTGCATTTATTATACAGAGGGTTTTATGGTCCTCCAAATGTAGGCTTGCTATTCTCTCTGCAAATTGTATTTTCCAAATATCTGTTCTTCCTAGAACTATTTTTCTATTAGAAGCCAGTTATTGTTTTTCCAGGAATGGCAATGTAAAGCTCAATTGTTTGTAGTAAAGCAACCCTACAGATTTTGGGTTTATGCTTCCCTAGATTCCTGTTACATTATAATACGGCATTCTGATTTTCACCAAACCTCAGGACTTTCACCTCTTATCCAATAAATGGATGTGCCCACATTGTTTAAATCAGCAAAATTCTGATGGTGTCCAATGCCAGTTTCCAGACTGCTTGGTAAACTGCTGAGAGTCTGCAGAAGCTCAACATGATTTTATCACAAGATCTGGTTTTCCCTGTTCAAAAATTAACTACCTGCCTTTGACATATACACAACTGGTCAAGACATAAGCAATCTTTTCTTTTGTTTAGCTTTAATTGTGTAACTCATAGGAAAGATGGTTATGGTTATATCAAACCACTTCATATGAAACTAGCCCCAGCTGATTTAAGCAGAACAAGATTTTTTTTTTTTTAAAAAAGGATATTGGGTAGCCTGAGAATCATTAGGAAGGCTTTAGAACCAAGTAAACTCATGCAATTTCCCCAGGGGTGCAATATCTCTTTTGATTTACGATTTTCCTACAGGTTTTTCATTGGCCCTTCCCACTGTGGTAGCTCTTCTTACCCATAGGTCAAAGGAATTCTGCCAGATACTGACTATATTTATTCCAATTAGACGTAAAGAACTGGACCCTGCCCTGCTCACCTCCCCTAGGTCTACTAAGAGGAGAGCTTGGTTTAAAATTCTATTTATTCCATGACCAAATAAATCCTTGGCCCTTGACTAGAGGACTACAGTGTCATTTCAGTTCCCCAAGAAATTAATGAGGCAGTGATGCCTAGCGCAGGGAGATTCTTGGAAACTTGGAGATGCTTATATCCTCATTGAAACCCAGAAGCCCCAAAATGCAGTCTTTTACCTATATCACCAGCCTCCAGAGAGCAACTATCAAGGATACTAAGAAGAAATAGAGAACCAGGAGAAAACTTAGAACACTGGTGACGTTTCACTGCTATTGGCCTCAACCAGGCCACCATAGCTATCCTTGATCCTCCCATTACAGTGCATTGCAAAGGTCTGAGCCTGTCCTGGACACCTGGTAAAGGGGGGGTCTTGCAGGACCATAGCTGGAGAGTGGTAAAACAGGCTGCCAGGGTAGCTCCTCTGCCACATTCCTATCTCCCTACGTCTTTGAGTTCCTTCGTCAACACTAAATGTAAAAATGCCTGTCATCTCAAATATAATTAGTTTGGGTCATCAACATACCCAGATAGGTAGAAAACCAAGTTTACTCCTCAAGTCCTGGTGCCTGCAGACATTCCCAGTCCCCATGTCTGTTCCAGTCATCATTCACTGTCCTGCAGACGAAAGAAGATGGGGAAATTATTAAAAGGCTACTGGGGGGATCACAGAGTTTCCAGGGTAGCTGGAGAGGCAGGCAGGATGCAACCCTACAGAGGATCCTGGTTCTCAAATCAGGCCACACAATGATGCTTCCTCACTGCCTCACCCCAGGTGCTTGCCCCTTCCTCTCTTCTTAGCCATGGCCACCCTGAGAAATCCATCCCATGACAGCTAGTGCCACCCTAGAGGATTCCCTGAAGATAGTGCCTCCTGAGGCACCCATTCCTAATTGACAGAGCAGGACAGTGTGTCACATACCTGCATTCTCCAGTTTCAAAGGAGGCTAGGGAACCAAGTGTCAGCCATGGTTAGGACACTAATCTGAGGTTGAGCAGGCTCAGTAATGACAAATGCCTACTACAGAGCATTTCAAGATTAATTCTTAGTCAAAATATTTTGAAATGGGCACACCCACAGTGCCTGTGATTTGGTCACAATGTTTTTCCATGGCTCACTGATGAGACACAAATCGATGCTTCAGTGACGCCATAATCCATGCAATCTAGCATGTAAGACATGTGTCATAGCATTATTTTATGTACCACTAAAGAAATGCTGCCAAACTGGGTATAGTAGGGCACACCTGTCATCTCAGTGACTCAGGAGACTGAAGCAGGTGGATCACAAATTCCAGGCCAACCTGGGAAACTTAGTGAGACCTTATCTCAAAATAAAAAATAGAAAGGGCTGGGGTGCTCAATGTTAAAGCACCCTGAGTTCAATCTCCAGACACACACACACACACACACACACACACACGCTGCCAAGTGACCTATGACTTGTTAAAGGATAGTTTTCAAAAGTGTAAAGAACAAAATTGTCACGTAAGTTTTAAACAAGCACATGTTAAAGATTTTATTCAACTTGTTAATTATTGTGGGAACAAGTACGAGGTTAAAACCAGCCAAAAGAACATTTGAGAAGCTATGTGCATAGGGGCAATTAAATGGATTGCTGGGTTAGATTTAAATAAACAAAACAAAATACTGGCTAATGTTAGGCAAGGCTAGAGACATAATCATTGGATTTATTCATTCTACTTGACAGAAATTATTTGCATTTCTATTGGATATAAACGTACAAACTAAACTCTGTCCCTGTAGAGTTGTAAAATAGCTGAATAAATAGAAAATCAAACCCTGCACTGCACTGAAAGAACATCTAATCATCTCTTCTGCCTGCTTCCAGAGTTTGGGATAATGTATTTGACAGTCTTGATGCTTTCATAGCATTCTTGGACTTATTTAGAATAGAACATTTTCATGTATCAGTCTTGTACATACAAAAAGAAACATAGTAAATTAATTATAGAAGTCTATGGATTCACATTCAAAGTAAATTCTTATCACTTATTTTCCAACTCACCGTCATCAAAGTTAATATTTTTCTATGCATTATTGTTCCTCATTTCATCAAGAGTGTCGGCATACAGCATTTCTTCAGAGCATTCCTCTTTTTTCTCTGGAATTTTCTTCTAAGAAGCAAACATCTACCCATATTTTTTTTAAAATGTTTTTGTAGTTGTAGATGGGCAAATGCCTTTATTTTGTTTATTTTTATGTGGTGCCAAGGATCAAACCCAGTGCCTCATGCATACTAAGCAAGTGCTCTATCACTGAGCCTCAGCCCCAGCCCCAGGCCCAGCCCCAGCCCCTATTCCATAATTTTTGATGCTGAAATATTCTTGATTTTTTCAGGTGTCATAAACAATTACAAGGCAAAAATGAATAATCATATTCCTTCCTTAAATGGTCTTTAAATATTTTTTCCTTACCATCTCTGCTTCTTACTGGCAGAAAGTGTAGGAAACCATCAATCATTTAGACACATTTCAATGTTGGACCTGCTAGAGGTGTAAAACATGTGGCTTAGACTTGATGGAATAATAGATAGTTCTAGATAGATAGACCTAACTATATGGATATGTTGTATTTTGACTTTCTATCATGGGCCTGGATTTTTCTTTTTTAAACCTGTTCAGATATCAAAATTGAGGACTGGGGTTGGGATTGTGGCTCAGTGGTAGAGCACTAGCCTATCATGTGCAGGGCCCTGGGTTTGATCCTCAGAAACACATAAAAATAAATAAATAAGATAAAGGTATCATGTCCAACTACAACTAAAAAATAGATATTTTTTTTTAAAAATGAGGACTGGATTAGACAGAGATTGCTAAATTATCCCTTATTTCATTTTAATAACAGAACATCCCCCCTTGAAAATTTTAGCAGGACAGTGGCTACCCAGTTAAATATACATTTCCCAGTATCCCTTACCTAAAGAGGTGGCCATGTGACAAATTTTCATCAGAATATAAGCAGAAGTGATATGGGCAAGTGTCATACCTCATTTTTCTAGAAAGCTTTTGCCCTTCATTCTTTTCTTGTCCTTTTCTATGAGCCAGAATAAGAACATGATGCCAAGAAATCAGGTTTGATCGTGTGTGTGTGTGTAGCTGTTATAGTTATTAAATGAAAATGCATTACTACAAATCAATAAGAAATAAAATAGGCAAAGGGAGTTCATGGAGAAAGAATACAAATGGCCAAAAGAGATATGAAAAAACTGGGGCTGGGGTTGTGGCTCAGCGGTAAATCGCTCGCACAGCACGTGCAAGGCCCTGGGTTCGATCCTCAGCACCACATAAAAATAAAATAAAGATATTGTGTCCATCTACAACTAAAAAATAAAATATTAAAAAAAAAGAGATATGAAAAAACTCCCAATCTCACTGGTAATGAAAATGACAATGTCACATCATTTCACTATCAAATGGACAAACTTTGAAAGATGAATAGTATGATGTTGTCTAGGCCACAGCATTTGGCCCTGTGTGTGCTGGGAATGGGCTGCAGGTACCGAGAGACTTCCTTCACTCACAGGGTGATGCCAAGGAGCCTGCAGGCCAGAGAACACCCAACCAGTTGCTTCTTGGTGCAGAAGTTTCTATCATTACACCAGAGTTTAGTACAAACATGATCCTTTATATGAACCTTACACTCTGATTCAGTCTGGGTGGGGCTGGTCTGGGGTTTAAGAAAATAAGACATGTTTGGTCTGGTCCTCCTGAGGGACAATTTAGAAGAATCTCACATTAAAAAGTACCATGACCTATGTATCAAGAGTTTCCCTCTGAAGAAATGTGCAGATATGAGAAAAAATATTTTATATGTACATGTACACACACAAAAATGTATGTTCACTATAGCATAGTTTTAATTGTGAAACATTAGATAGAACATAAATGTCAATAGTAAAGCAATAATTAATTAGTCCCTAGCACCACAAAATAACTGTGTTTTATAAATATCAAGTAATACTGTGTAAGAAATGAAAGAAAGAGGGAAAGGAAGAAAAGCGAGGAAGAAAGATGTGTTGAATGAATGTATGCTTATCATGTACTATTACAAAAATGTAAATAAGAACATGTAGATTCCATTTACCTCAAGACACACATACATATCTACCCACATGTGGTATGTGCATGATTTGTGTCTGTGTGTGTAAATGTATAGGCTTAGATCTAGAAAGAGACTCTAAAATTCTGAACATGGTTCTGTTAAACTTCTAACCAAATAGCTCTATAAGCTACATACATTGCTCACCACCTCAAAAAAAAAAAAAACAAACAAAAACATAACACTAATAGGTAAACATTTTAATTCACTAAAAAGATACAGCTATGCTCAAAAACAGGATAAGCTTTTCTGTGATCTAAAAAAAAGATTAAAGTACAGGCAAGTGAGAAGCTCAGGCTTACTGGGCTTTCCAACAGGAAATCACAGAAGCAGCCAGGAATTCAAGTCAGGCAGGGTAATGGGCCATGGAAGGGAAGGGAGCCAGGGTCACTGTGTGAAATGGGGTGAGAAGGGGTCCTCTGGTGATGAAAAGAGATCAAGGTAGAGCTGCGACCCCCACTATGAAATCATCTAGCCCCAGCTGCTGTCCAGGGTGACAGGAAGAAGCATGGACAGTTAGACCACCACGAACTGAGCTGAGATGTCCACTGGTTCACAAATGTAATCTCCAGGAACACTCAAGTCCCCAATGGGAAACATGCTTGACCATTCCAGACCAAAGTGAGTCATGTGGAGACTACTACACCTCTTCACAGGAGGCAAGCTCCAAGAAACAAGACACACACACACACACACACACACACACACACACACACCTCCCACTCAAGATGAATTTGCATACTGAAATAGAGAAAGCAGTGTAGCCATATATGTGACTTTGAAAACGTAATCCAATAGTTTTATTTTTAGCTATATACCCTAGAGAAAATCTTACATACCTGCACAGGAGATACAGGTAAATATCTTCATTGTGCTTTTGCTTACAATAATAATAACTGCAAGTAATATAAATATCCATCATTAAGGTATAGTTAAGCAAAATATGAAATATTAATAAAATAGATTACTAAATAGAAGTTAAAACAAATGAAGAGTTTTATTAACAAAGATCTCAAAAGCATAGTGTTGAGTAAAAAGTAATTTGTAGAACAATATACATGGTAAATAATTTATAGAAATAAATGATATAAATTGCTTGTTGGTTCATGATGTATAGTCAAAAAATATGAAGAATACAGACCAATGTCATGATAGCAATTGCCTTTGGGAAAAGGCATATGATGGGCTGGGGTTGTAGCTCGGTGGTAGAGCACTTTCCTAGCATGTGTGAAACACTGGATTTGATTCTCAGCACCACATATAAATAAATAAAATAAAGGTTCACTGACAACTAAAAAATGTATATTTTTTTAAAAAAGGCATATGATGATGCTTTTCAGGACCCTTCAGCTTATTCAAAGACAAGTAAGAAGCTCAGGCCACTAACTAGCATTTGGAAGTCACAAAGGCTACAGAATCCTTTAAAGTTTAGGTTGATCCATCCCTAGTTTGACCACTGAAAGTCCTTTGAAATTCACCTTTACCTTTCCTGGGTGAAACTGAGGTCTGCCTATCCTCAACATATTTGATTAGCTCTCCAGGGCCCAGAGTGCCTCCACGAAGACTTAATTCCATCAAAATCTTGCTTGTCTATAATGGGTTGTATTTAAAATGTGCAAGTTGTGGCACTACAAGACAGCCTTCTGTGAACTGGCCAAAGTCAATTCCATCACAACTCTGGTTCTTTTTGGTAAATTACAGAAGCAATCAAAGAAGTTTGCAGTGAACAGTGTTAATTAGCTTCCATCAATTTCTCTATTAAGTTATAATGGAATCAAGGCTCAGACACAGACAGAGACATATTGGACAAACACCCATCAGCATAGAAGTCATGAGGGACACAAACAACCTACTCTGTAAATCCAACAAATCACAGCCAACCTTTAGGTTCTCCATCTTTGTGTGACATGTTCCCTGCAGGCAAATGCCCACTCCCTCTATTCAGAATCAGGCTGTCAGAAATCCTCCTAAACAACTGGTTCTCAACTGGGGTGATTTTTCCCCCTAGGGGGCATTTGGAAACATCTGAAAACATTTGTCATTGTCACCAGGAGGGCAGTATATTTCTGGTATCTAGAGAGTGGAGGCCAGGGATACCGTTAAATAACCTACAATGCATAGGACAGCCCTCTGCAATAAAGAATTATCCAGCCCAAAAGGTCTATAATGCTGAGTTGAGAAACACTGTCCCTAACCAACTGGCTAGACATAGAAGCAGCTAGGGACAAGTCTCTGGCACCATCTCAAGGGAAACAGGATACAAATTTTGGCAGATTCTGAAAGGGTGGAGACAAGGTCATTAACGTATCTTAACAAATTAACATAAATTGAATACCTTTAATTTCACCAATGAGGTCCCTTTTCCAGCACTTATCATACTAAGGAACAAGTCACAAGTTTCACCAACTAAAAAAGTGGTTTTTTGATGTCAGCATTCTCATTAGCAAAGCTTCCGTTGTTGATTAAGCTATAGATAGCAGGGAGCATGAGTAGATTTAGGAAGTAGCAGATATTTCAATTAAGCCAGAATGTCAGGACCCTGCAGGAGATCTCAGAAAAAATATAAGGCTAGTAAGATAGGCTAGTGCAAGAAAAGAACTTAAATGGACTCCTGGGTCACTTTTATACAAATTTCACAGAGGCAATGAATGTACAATAAGCACTAAATACAAAACGCTTTTGGTCCTTCCTTTTGGATATGTAATAGAAGCAGAAACAGGCACACTTCACCCCACATTGTCTTCCTGGCTGGAAGCTGGAGATATCTTGCCTGCTTTCATAGAGGGGATGATTCATTTCCTAAGTAGTTATGTGATATTCTGTTCTTTATTTAGCCCAAATCCTGCCTGGAGGGCTTCAGGGAACTATACAATTTCTAAATCACTTAAAATGCTACACATTCTTCTATGCAGCTTCCCTATTACTATTAAAAAAAAAAACACTTTAGAAACTTCAATAAACATTGAGTTTAAATATCCTCTAAGAGAAAAAGAGATAAAATACATATTTATGCATTTAGACATTTGGATATTACACCATAGATATGTAAATGTGAAATATATACATCTCAGCTTCTCTCCCTAAGCTGATAAGAAACTGTTTATAAAAGAAAATTATTTCATTCATTGAAAAATTAGCAAAAACCATGGGAATTTAGAATATGGGAAAGTTTTTCAAAGTCAGATAAAAAGTATATTCCATGTATACTAAAAAAATTGATTTGTAGCAAATAATCAAAAACATCAGAACTTTCTAGCTTATAGACTTGCTAGTCACTTTGTAGATAAGTGTTATATAAATCATATATAACTTAGTGAATGAGACTGAAATCATTTTATTATCATTCAAACATATATCAGTGAGGAATAAAAAAAGGTTGTACTAAATTATTATTGTTCTAAGAATGAGAAATGGTATCAGTTATTCATTTTTTAAAAAACTAGCAAAGGAAACATATTTGAATGCCAGAACACATAGAGTTCAAAAGAACATTTTCAAAAGTTTTCATTCATAAATAGTATTTCAAAGGTTTAGTGAGCTAAGATCAAAAGGATAAAGCAATTTAAAGTTACTAATGAGGAATGAACCAAATGATCAAATATACGTTATATGCTTCATAAATAGCTGAGGCTACTCTCCATTTATCACTAATGAAGAAATAAATTCTAACCACTCAATTATGACAATCCCAATGACTGAAAAAAAAGAGATAAAATACAAAAAAAAATGGGAGGGAATTCTCTAGAAAATACAGATTGGTTTTTAAGAAAATTTATTTAAAAAACAGATATTACTCACTCTAAACCCTCAGAAATTTTGACTCACTTAATCTTCACAATAACTTGAGGATGATAGAAATACTATTATTATTACCCTTTTACACATGAGAAAATCAAGTTTAAGCAATATAAATAAGGTCACAGCAAAAGGCAGCCACAGATCTCCCAGGAGCATTAATTAAGTAACTGAGACAAAAAATGCTTAACTCAACAAAATATGTTTAAAGAAAAGAACAGAATAAGGAAAAAGAAAAAAAAAGAACAGGATAGGTCTTTAATCTATTGAAGATAATGTTCTAAAGTAAACAAATTAAGTAGAAAACAATGACTTCATTCAATCTGGCTTTTATCTTTTCCATTAAGAATGATCAACACCTAAAAAAGGATAACACAAACATCATTCATTGGGAATTGAACACCTACATACAAGGCAAGTTTGAAAGAGAGCACCTAATCACACTAGATGAATTTAGGTCTTTACACCCAAATTAATTCAGGCTAAAATAACATGCAGGTGTGATTATAAAAAACCTCTGAGAAATCCTGAAGAGCAAGGCATGAAGAACAAAATTGGAGATGAGCAGATGCCTTGATTTTCAAAAATGAAGAAAAATAACTCTTGCTCATATCCCTGGCAAATGTGAGTAAACAGAAGGATTCGTAAACAAGTTCATGAGCACTTGGAAAGGGCCTAATGGTTGCCAAAAGTCAGCATGAGTTTCCTAGGAAAAAGAGATGCCAAACTAACCTCATTCCCAGGTAGCATCAAGCAAACAGGAAACAGGTAGCAAGTCTTATACAGCCATGATTTCTATCTATGGCACTGAGGAGAGAAAATGGCTCAAAAAAGGCAAGTATGAATCCCATGGTGCACAGTGAGCAAGGAGACCTAGCCATCTGCATTGCTAATTGGAAAGCCAGGATTTCTAAACTGGGTCAGACTGCTGGAGAATTTCCTCCCACACATGTAGCCTTGCAAACAGCCAAACACTGCAGCCAAAAAAAGGAAAAGTCAAAGTCAGGTGGGTGAGTAGAGGAACACAAAAGATAACAGGGGATATGGTCAGCATAATGCAGGCTATAGGCTGCAAAACCATAAAGCCCCAGAATTTGTGCACCAGTTTGGAGAGTGATGTTCTACAAAACGAAAACTAGTAAAATCAACATAAATGTCATCTGCAGAAAATTTCAGCTAAATAATATTTGCAAATGTGTTTCTCAAAAATCTAAATCTGATCTAAATCCAAATCTGATTAAGAAGCCAGAACGTTGCATGCATAATCAAGGTTACCTGCTGGTATCACTAATTGAAAAGAAAGAGGTAATCAAATTAAATTTATTATCGTCTGACTGAGGAAATTAAGAGTTAACAGAAGGGTGGCCAGACACATGGTGCTGAAAGAAAACAGAGCCAAAGAATAAGAATTTGGCTGGGTTAATCTTACGTGGTCCAGTGTAGGGGGATATTGTCTCTGACACTCATGACAACTTTTTGTTAATATTTTGCTAATGTTCTTCCAGTTTTGTTTGTAAAAAATTACATCTTTTAATTTTTGCATGTGTTATAATATAAGTATTTTCCCATGTTATTAAAAACTGCTCATAAATGTAATCTTATTGTCATCACAATATTCCTTCATATGGAAATACAATAAATTGCTTAACTATTGCCTTCTCAGTTGTTCTTAATTTTTCATAATTACCAGTATTCTGCAAAAAAAAAATGAAAAACTTTTGCTCTGCTTTGGATTATTTTATCAGGATAGGTTCTGGAAACAGAATTACAGGGCCAATGAATATTGACATTTTAAAGCTCTTGACACATATTACTAAATTGCTTTACTCTGCTTTCATCAGTATGATCATTCTTCAAAACAATCAAATCTTTGATAATTTAGAAGGTAAAATTATACCTCATTTTAATTTGCATTTTTAATGAAGCTGAATGTTTTTCCATATGTGTTTTGCCATTTGATTTTTCTCTTCTGTGAATTGTGTTCATGCCTTCTGTCTACTTAGTTTTTGTAATATTTCTTATGAACTTAATGATCTCTAATAGATAAATAAACCAAATACTTATCATATGTATTGCCAGATATTTTTACCAATTTTTCCTCTTAACTGTGTAAGTTGTTCCTAAATATTTTATATTTATGCATAATTAAAACATTTTTCTTTGTTATATCTTTCATCATCCCTTTAAAATTTTTTTTAGTTGTAGACAGACACAATACCTTTATTTCATTTATTTATTTTTATGTGGTACTGAGGATTGAACCCAGTGTTTCACACGTGCTAGGCAAGCATTTTACCACTGAGCTGCAACCCCAGCCCTCTTTATTCCCCTAAGTTAAAAGTCATCCTAGAAGAGAATATGGAAGATTAGTGGAAGGATGCACCTCCCAGGAATTCTGTAGCTCAAGATTAAAAAGTGAGAAGACTTCCCCTCCATGAGGTGGGTAACTAAGAGAATTCACTGAAATTCCACATTGGACAGTAAAGGAAACCATAGAGACAGAGAAAGTCAGAAACTTTGAACATAATATGAGAAATAATATTAGAGATAAAATTATACATGAATTTGAGCTATTTTAATTTTACATTGTTTGTAACTTGCTTTTTGTTCCTCTTATTACCCCACTTTTCTCTCTTCACCCAATAATAGCCAAACTTTCCTGTTCCCACTTTTTCTTTCATTATTTTATTTTTTTAAATTATTTTTTACTCCTCCTTATTTATAGACTTATTTATTTATAGTTATCTGCTACATATCTCCTGCCTCTCCTCTGTTCACTTTTTAAAATATTTCAAACTTTCTCTTGCCTTCCTATGCTATTTTCTCTTCATTTAGTAAACTGTAATTCCACTATCTCATAGAATTTTATTTATTATTATTTTTTTATGTGGTGCCAAGGATCGAACCCAGTGCCTCATGCATGCTTGGCAAACACTCTGCCTCTGAGCCACAACCCCAGCTCTAATAGAATTTTAAAGTTTTTGTAATTTCTACCCTATCCATGTTCTTGTGAATATTAACACAGTGGATGAAATTGTTTAATATCTGATCTAGATCTTTGTTGTTTATTGTTGGTACTGATATTAAATGCTGACTCCACCATTCCTATACAGATAGAAATTAGGGTTACAGATGTCAAAGTAGACACCAGACATTTATTTTAGGACTATATATCTGTTACTACCATTATTGCTATTCCTGGTTTCTTCCTTTCTCTAAGAGGGGCTAGAAAATGACCGAAAAACATCAAGTTCACAGAGTAGAGATCCTGAGGCTGAGCAATACTCACAACTGAGCAAGATAACAGTAAACCTCACTCTACATACAAACTAACCTCACTTGAGCCTCAACAATACTTCAACACATAAAATAGGTGAGACAAAAATTCCAAAACAATAACCAGGCCCCAAGTAGGAACAACTAGAGGGGACTTCAAGTTCTATTCCTGGATATCTACTCATACATCAAAAATAGAGAAGTCCCTAGAACAAAAAAGATAAATACACACAAAAGGGAATGCATGTAAAACAGGAAGAGGAATCCATCTCAATTGATGCATAAATCCAAGACCTCTGAAAACATGAGGAAACAGGCAAACACAGCTCCCATCAAAATTTACAATCCCCCAACAAATGAACTACAGATATGGAAATGGATTAAACTGTAGAGAAAGACTATAATAAGCTGATTATTAAAATGTTCAATGAACTAAAAGACGATCTAAAGAATGAAAGACCATTTTAATAAAGAAAGAGAGGTATTGAAAAGAAACCAATCAGAACTCCTGAAAATAAAAGATACAATGAATCAGATTAAAAATTCACTTGAAAGCATCACAAAGAAGTTAGATTATATAGAAAATAGAACATCAGATCTTGAAGACAGAGCATGTGAAGTATGAATACTCAGTATGCAATAAAGGAAAAATAATAAGACCAGGAACAAAATACACAAGAAGTCTGGGACAACATCAAGAGACTAAACCTAAAAATAACTGGGATAGAAGAGTACATGGAGATACAGACTAAAGACATTAAGAACTTCTTCAGTGAGATAACAGTAAAAAAACTTTCCTCACCTTAGAAATGAGATAGAAATCCTCATACAGGGAACATATAAAATTTTAAATAGACAAGATCAAAAAAGAACCTCTCCAAGACACATCAAAATGATTAACATAGAAAATAAGAAAAGAATATTAAAAACTGCAAGAGAAAAACATCAGTTTACACTTCCAGGCAAACAATAAGGCCACCTTCTGACTTCTCAACTCAGATCTTAAAATCAAGAAGGGACTGTAAATGAGATATTCCAAGCTCTAAAAGAAACCAATTGCCAGCCAATATTGCTATATCCAGCAAAGCTATCTTTCAGAATTTATGGAGAAATTAAAAACTTTCCATGATAAGGATAAACTAAAAGAATTCATGACCATTAAGCCAGCTCTACAAAGAATACTTAAAGATATATTGCACATTGATGAACAAAAACTAACCCCAAAGCTCCCAGATGAAGCTCACTAGAAGAGTAACTAATTAAATGAAAATCAAGATCAAATTAAATATAGCAAACCCAAATGACAGGAAATAACAATCATCTATACATAATAACACTGAATGTAAAATGATCTCAACTCCCCAATTAAAAGACATAAATCGGTAGGCTGGATTAAAAGGGAAAATCTGACTCTGTGCTCTTTGCAAGAAACTCTTCTGCTAGGAAAAGAGAGCCATAGGCTGAAAGTAAAAGGATGGAAAAAATATCCCATGCAAATAGAGTCCAAAACCAAGCAGGATTAACTATTCTCATTTCTGACAAAGCAGATTTCAAGCAAAAATTCATCAGAAGAGACAAAGAAAGCCACTACATACTGATAAAGGGAAGAGTCCAATAAAAAGATATAGTAATAGTAAATATATATGCCCCAAATGTCAATACACCTAATTACATTTTTAAAAAATGCTTCTTGACATTAAATCCCTAATGGACTCTAATACAATAATATTGGGTGGTTTCAACACACTCTTATCACCAATAGACAGGTCATTCAAACATAAAATCAATACAGATACTTCCAATCTAAATAATACTATAAATCAGATGGACCTAATGGACATCTGCAGAATATTTCACCCCAAAACAACTGAATTTACTTTCTTCTCAGCAGCTCATGGAAACATTTCCAAAATAGACCACAGTCTAAAGTCACAATGTAAGTCTTAGAAAATACAAAACAGTTGATATAATTCCATACATTTGTCAGATCATAATGAAATGAAATTAGAAATCAATAGCGAGAAAAATAATAGCTACCACATAAACACACGGAGATTGAGCAATATTCTTTAAAATAAGGAATGGATCATAGAAGAAATAAGAGAAGAAATCAAGAAGTTCTTAGAATCCTCTTTCACTTCGCTCCGGGCAGAGAAGCTGAATGTGTAATCAGCAGTGGATTGTAAGTACCCTAGGCAAAGAAAGCTCAGTGCGCCCCGCCTTTCTCTCTCTTTTTTTTTGAATATTTTTTATACAGGGAGAGTTTGTGGATTGGGATTGTTGGCTGGGCTGTGGTTTCTGTGCTGAAAATCCACTCCGCGGGAGCCGCCATTTGCTCTCTGATTGCTGTCTTGATGGCTCTGTCTACAATGTCCGGCAGCCGCATCTAGAGGTTGGAGCTGGGCTGCGTGCCGAGCCCTGTCCTCCGAAGGCTGGACCGCGGCCTCAAGCGCCTGGGTCGCCTGTTCGCCGCTGCACCTTCAGGCAGAGCCTGCTCTGGGGTCGTTCTGCATCCCCCTGCAAGGGGACCCGTGCTCCGGAGGAGGGGGCCGGAGAGCCGCGGCGACAGCCACTTGGGCTCCGGAGGCCGGGCACTGGGCGGCGGCGCCGCTAAGGTCGCGCCTATGAGCGCGGCCCCGGGGCAGAGGCGACGGAAGCAGGGTTTCATTTCTAGAAATCTGGACTGGAAACAGAAGCAGCAGTTTGTATAATCCCAAGAACTTGCTTAT
>NW_025999977.1:31453131-31466820 GCF_001458135.2 Marmota marmota marmota
GACCTGAACAGACACTTCTCAGAGGAGGACATACAATCAATCAACAAGTACATGAAAAAATGCTCACCATCTCTAGCAGTCAGAGAAATGCAAATCAAAACCACCCTAAGATACCATCTCACTCCAGTAAGATTGGCAGCCATTATGAAGTCAAACAACAACAAGTGCTGGCGAGGATGTGGGGAAAAGGGTACACTTGTACATTGCTGGTGGGACTGCAAATTGGTGCAGCCAATTTGGAAAGCAGTATGGAGATTTCTTGGAAAGCTGGGAATGGAACCCCCATTTGACCCAGCTATTGCCCTTCTCGGACTATTCCCTGAAGACCTTAAAAGAGCGTACTACAGGGATACTGCTACATCGATGTTCATAGCAGCACAATTCACAATTGCTAGACTGTGGAACCAACCCAGATGCCCTTCAATAGACGAATGGATTTAAAAAATGTGGCATTTATACACCATGGAGTATTACGCAGCACTAAAAAATGACAAAATCATGGAATTTGCAGGGAAATGGATGGCACTAGAGCAGATTATGCTTAGTGAAGCTAGCCAATCCCTAAAAAACAAATACCAAATGTCTTCTTTGATATAATGAGAGCAACTAAGAACAAAGCAGGGAGGAAGAGCAGGAAGAAAAGATTAACATTAAACAGATACATGAGGTGGGAGGGAAAGGGAGAGAAAAGGGAAATTGCATGGTAATGGAGGGAGACCCTCATTGTTATACAAAATTACATATAACAGGTTGTGAGGGGAATGGGAAAATAAACAAGGAGAGAAATGAATTACAATAGATGGGGTAGAGAGAGAAGATGGGAGGGGAGGGGCGGGGGGATAGTAGAGGATAGGAAAGGTAGCAGAATACAACAGTTACTAATAGGGCATTATGTAAAAATGTAGATGTGTAACCGATGTGATGCTGCAATCTGTATTTGGGGTAAAATTGGGAGTTCATAACCAACTTGAATCTAATGTATGAAATATGATATGTCAAGAGCTTTGTAATGTTTTGAACAACAAATAAAAAAAACAAAAAAAAGGAAACAATTTTAAATCTTCCACAGCATCCTAGCACCCAACCCATATGTCTTTATCTTGACCACAAGATGTTAATAAAATTTCTTCAACCAAGAAAAAAAAAAAAGAAGTTCTTAGAAGCAAATGATAACAGAGATACAGCATATCAGAATTTCTGGGAAAGTATGAAGTCTGTTCTAAGAGTAAATAGACTTTTATATAAATTTTATAACATTGAATGCCTACACTTAAAAAATAGAAAAATTCCAAAGAAATAATCTAATGCTCCACATCAAGGCCATAGAAAAGGAAGAACAAACTAACTCCAAAATCAGCAGAAGACAGGAAATAATTAATATTAGAGCTGAAATTAATGAAATTGAGAGTAAAAAACACAAAACAGGAATACAAAAAATAGTGGGTTCTTTGAAAAGAAAAGATTGATAAACCCTTAGCCGAACTAACCAAAAGAAAGAAAAGACCCAAAGAAACAAAATTAGAGATGAAAAGGGAAATATCACTATAGATACTTCTGAAATCCAGAGGATCATTAAAAATATTCTGAAAATTTATGCTCTAATACACTGGAAAATATAAAAGACTTTGATAAAGTTCTAGAAATATATGACCTGCCCAAACTGAACCAGGAAGATACAGAAAACTTAAGTAGAGCAATATCAAGTAATTAAATTGAAACAGAAATTAAAATCTTCCAACAAAGAAAAATCCAGGATTAGATGGATTCTTGGCTGAGTTCTACTGGACCGTTCAAGAAGAACTAACTCCAGTATTTATCAAATTATTTCATGAAATTGAAAGGGAGAGAACACTCCCAAATACATTCTATGAAGCCAGTATAACTCTGATACCAAAACCAGATAAAGACACATCAAGGAAAGAAAACAAAAGAACAATATCCCTAAAGAACATGGATGCAAAAATACTTAACAAAATACTAGAAAATTTTATTCAAAAACACATAAAGAAGATAATACACCATTATCAGGGACACAAGTTTGGTTCAATATGAGCAAGTCAATAACTATAACTCATCACAAAAAAAATTAAGGAAAAGAATCACATGATTATCTCAATGGATGCAAAAAAAAGTGTCTTTTATGAAATCCAGCATCTGTTCATGTTACAAATGCTTGGAGAAATAGGGAGAAAAGGAACTTACTTCTACATTTTAAAGGTTATATGACAAACCCAAAGCCAACATCATAGTGAATAGAGAAAAACTGAAATCATTTCCTCTAAAATCAAGTGCAAGACAAGGATGTCCACTCTCACTACTCCTGCTCAATATTGTTCTTGAACTCTAGCCAGAACAAACAAGCAAGAGAGGAAATTAAATAGATACAAATAGGAAAAAGAAAAAATCAAATTATCTGTTTGCTGATGGAACGGATCTTATATCTAGAAGACCCAAAATACATTACCAGAAGACTTCTAGAGCTGTAAATGAATTCAGCAAAATGGCAGGATATAAGATCAACATTCATAAATTAATAGTTTCCATTTACTCTGACAGTGAGTCTGCTGAAAAAGAAATCAGGAAAACTATTCCATTTATAATGACCTAAAAAAAAAAAATGAAGTACTTGGGAATTAATCTAACCAAGGAGGTAAAAGATCTCTGTAATGAAAGTTATAGAACACTGAATAGATTGAAGAAGACCTTAGAAGATGGAAAGACCTCCCATGTTCTTGGATAGGAAGAATTAATATTGTCAGAAATGGCCATATTACCAAAATCACTATACAGATTCAATGCAATCTCCATCAAAATACCAATGATTTTCTTCACAGAACTAGAAAAAAAGAAACAGTTCAAAAATTTATTTGGAATACGAAGAAGCCCAGAATAGCCAAAGCAATCCTGAGCAGGAAGAGCTATGCTGGAGGAATCATAACATTTGATCTCATACTACAGAGCGTCAGTAGTATGAATATGGTTCAGAGCATGCTCGTACTATTTCATGAGTTTTATGTCAAAACAGACATGAAGACCAATGAAACAGAATAGAAGGTGCAGAGACAAACCCACACACTCACAATCATCTGATACTTAAATAATACATGTTAGAGGAAAAGTCCTTGGAACAAATGGTGCCGGGAAAAATTGGATGTACATATGTAGAAGAATGAAATTAGATCCCTACTTCACCATGTACAAAAGTCAGGTCAAAGTAGATCAAATACTTGGGAATTGGACCAGAAACTTTGCAACTGCTAGAAGAAACTCTAGGTTAAACACTCCCAACATATTGGTGCAGGCACTGACTTCCTTAACAAGATCCCTAAAGCTCAAGAAATAAAATAAAAAATCAACAAGTGTGATGGCATCAAATTAAAAACTTTGTACAGCAAAGGAAATGATTAAGACTATATATAAAAAAAAGAGCCTACAGAATGGGAGAAAACATTTGCCAGCTACTCTTCTGAAAGAGGATTTATATTCAGAATATATAAATAACTCAAAAAGCTTAACACACAAAAAATAAATAAATTACCCAATCATAAATGGGCAAAAGAACTAAATAGACATTTATTTCTCAGAAGCAGAAACCCAAATGGCCAACAAATATGTGAAATAAGTGTTCAACATCTCTAGCAATACGGAAAATGAAAATCAAAAATACACTAATACTTTATCTCACTCTGAATCACAATTGTCAATATCACAATTAACAAGAAAAATAATAAATTATGGTGTGGATGTGGGAGAAAAGATACATTGTTGGTTGGACTGTAAATTAGTACAACCACTCTGTAATGCAGTATGGGATATTTTTTAAAAAATTAGGAATGGAACCATGATACGATATTTATCCAAAAGAACTAAAATCAGTATATTATAGTGATACAGTCACATCAGTGTTTATAGCAGCACAATTCACAATAGCCAAACTGGGAACCAACCTAGATGCCCTTCAATAGATGAATGGATAAAGAAACTATGGTATATATTCACAATGGATTATTACCCAGCATTAAAAGAGAATAAATCATGGCATTTGCAGGTAAATGGATGGATCTGGAGAATATCATGCTAAGCTAAGTAAGCCAATCCCCAAAAAACCGAAGGCCAAACGTTTTTCTGTGATAAGTGGATGCTGATTCATAATGGGGGTTGGGGGAGCATAGAATGGATGAACTATGGACTGGTCAAAGGGGAGGGAATAGGGTGAAAGAACATGGGGGTTGGAAAGATGGTAAAATGACACAAACATCATTATCTTAGGTACATGCAGAATTACATGAATGGTGTGACTCTACTTGTGTACTATGAATTGAAGTGCATTCTGCTGTCATGTATAACTAATTAAAACAAATAAATAAAAATATCAAAAAAGCAATAAATAAATAAATGAAAGGAATATCATTAGAGGAAGGAAAATATGATGAGAGAAGACAGGAGGGATAAGGGTAGGCCACCAGGGACTGAAAATGGAGTAAATTAAATTCCATGCATATAAGATTTCATCAAAATGAACCCAACTATTATGTGTAACTATAATGCACCAATAAAAGAAAAAGCAAAAACAAACAAACAAAAGTATTCCCAATCCTCAGATTTAAAATATTCTTTTATTTTAGTGTAGATTTTATTATGGCTTTTTAAAATAATATTTAACAATAATAAACATAGAATATATTTTATGTGAATATAAACCTTTTTTTTTTACCTTCTTGTACTGATACTACATCTCAGCCACTAACATTTACTGAGTAAGTCCTTGCCTTTCTGATTTATGATGCTTCCTTAAAAATATATTTAATTCTTTATTTTAGACAACAGAGTCTACTTGGAGGCTAGCTGCTTTTCTCATAAGACTATAAATCTATTTTATACCGGTATTACATTGTTTTCATTATTGGAACATTTTAATAAAATGTAAGTAATGCTATAAACTCCATTTTCAAAGTTATTGTCTGTTTTCTCCAGTTGTTCTAATTAACTCTTAAAATAACTTTTTCCAAGTTAAAAAAAGATCAGAAGAGCTTTTTGAAATTATTTATTGGTGTATTATAGTCATACATTATAGTGGGTTCATTATGTCATATTTATACACGGACACAACATAATTTGATTGATCTCCTCCCCCGGTACCGTTGACGTTTTTGTTTTGGTTTGGTTTTTTGTTTTGTTTTGGTACCAGAGATTGCAACCAGGGGTGCTTAACCACTGAGCAACAGTCCCAGCCCTTTTTATTTCTTATTTTGAGACAGTATCTCACTAAGTTGCTTAGAACCTCACTAAATTGCTGAGGCTGACTTTGAACTTGTGATCCTCCTGCCTCAGCCTCCTAAGTCACTGGCATTACAGGCATACACCACTGCACCTGGAGGGAGTTTTAATTGTAATCTGCTTCCTAAGAATCAGTAATGAAATCCCATATTTCAGGAATTGCAAAGAGCACATGCAAAGAGCAATAATTATTTGGGCCTCCCTGAAACCATCAGTTGACTTGATTTTGAGGCTTTGTCCAATGGAAAAAAAAAACAACTTTGTTTATGAGTTAGTTACCAAAATGCCTTGATGTTAGTAAAGTTATACAAAAATATAGATATGTACTCTTCCTAAAAACATTCATTACCTGTTAAAAATAAATAGGCAAACATTACATGTAATCACAATACTATGAATCTTTTTAAAAGATAACAAAGAATGTACGCAGTATTGTGTTTTATAACTAGAAAGCTAAAAAGCTAGAAATCAGAACCTAGATTAGTGAGGATCCCACCAACATTACAAATCCTCCTAAGTACAGACTAATATGGTCAGCTATCTGTGTCACTGTCTTACCTAAAAGAACCAAAAGATTGAAAGGAGTATTGAAAATTAACTCACGACTTACAATCCACCCTATTATCTAAGCTCCTTGACAACATCCCTGCCAAATGATGTTCAAGATTATGCTTAATATCAATATTAGGGAACTCATGACCTCCTGAGATCATAGATTTCATCTTTAGAAAGCTCTGATTTTTAGAAATTCTTATATGGAATGAAACGAATCGCCCTGTACCTTCCCAGATGGAGAAATCCTGACTCCTCTGCTACCTTAAAGTCCATTACATATTTTAAAATAGTTATCACACAATCCCTGAATCTTATTCTCCAGGCTAAGCATATCCAATACTCCACTGAATGTCTCATTCATGATGAGGCCTCTAATGTTCCCGCCACTAGTTTATCTAGCAACCCTAACTCATTTCTCTAATTTGAATGGGTCAGAGGTATTAGCAGCTGTGGAGTGAGAATTTTTCAATATCTCCTTTAAAATGAGAAATTATATCCCATCTGATTCAAATGTATGATCTGCCAAGGTCACTGTACTGTCATGTGTAACTAATTAAAACAAAAAAAAAAAAAATTTTTTTTTTTTAAATGCAGTACCATAACTGACTACAAGAACCCAGTTGAATTGGAGAGGCCCATCCATGTTACCCAAAGACAATATTCTCTGAAACAAAACACTGTGAAAAGAGGTTGGTGACTACAACTCACCACTGAAAACAAGAGACGTGAAGTGTCCCACATTCTTGAGTGACCAAAACTAAATGTGCAACACCAAGTCTTCCTCATGGATTCTTCTCAGGGACTTCAGAGAGACAAAGAGGCCACAATGGGGGTTGGAGAAACAAAACTAGATGGACCGAGGAAGAATTAAAAGGTTCAAATACAAGCAGGATCGCCCTTATCAAAAAATTGTGATTGCGAGGGGCCCACACGTGGCCCTCTAAGAAAATCAGCTTTTTTAAACAAATTTCACCTACATGTGGTAAAAGCAACAGGGAGAAGGTAGCATATTCATTAGCCAAGCAAAAAGACATTTTCCCTCTTTTCTGTTCTTCTCCCTCACCTCCTAGTTGAGCTGAAGAGGAGGGCAGCACAACAGGTGAGCCTGACAAGAGCACGCACTTCTATCCGCCAATCGGGCGCTAGATCGCTAAGAGTGACAGCAGAGTGGGCGTTTCCCCCCGCAGCCCACCACAGCCCTCGGCGTCCTGGGGAAAGCCTGTCCTAGGAGTAGGTGGGAGGAGATTTAAACAGAATTGAAGTTGAAGGTTTTAATTAGGAAAGGTGGCCGGAAGGCTATAGAATCTAAGACAGCACTGGGTGCTGGGGAAAGAAACTCATTGAACATGAATTCTCCATAAGAAGAAAATAAAGCAATTTTGTATTTATACCCCACCAGGGACAATCTCTCAATAAACCAGTAATATTAAAGTTATACCTTCCTGTTTTGCTTGATATTTCAAATCCAATCTAGAAAAAAAATACTAAGAGTGATTAGGACCAGCTCCAGTTACAAGATAATCTCTTTCCCCTATTCAATCCTTGAAATTAACTAGATTTCTACTGTGTTCTAAGATAATATAAAACAAGACCCCAAACATCTACAGTTTGGAATAGCATCTTTACCGCTATATGAACCAACTTTATTTTTGCTTTGTTGCCAAAAAACCATTTCTCTTAATGAACATGAAGCAGAATGAAGAAAACTCCATACTTCAAAGGAACTTCGGGTTTTCCTAGTAACCACTGTTTAATGTCAAAAATTCTGATTGCTCAACTAATCTAAATATTTCACATTCCACTAATGCTAACTTTATATACCATTTTATACCTCCACACCTTTGCTCCAACTGTTTCCCTGAAAGCCTCTGCCCTTGCCTTCTGTATGGTACTCTCCTAGCCTTCCTACAAGCCTACATCAAGTGAGATTTCTCTGGCACCTCCTGTCCCCATCTCTCATCTGGTTAGTTGTTTCCACCTGCCTCTCTTAGCACTTAGCCTACCATTGCATCTCTCTTTCCTTCTCTCTCCCCCAACCTTCTTGCTCTATCTACTGATGTCTTTATTATTATTACATTATGTATATATATATATATATATATATATATATATATATATATAATTACAGTCAATTTATACATGAACAAAGTATAATTTGGTAGATTTCATTCCCTGGTACTTCCCCCCAATGCCCTCCTCCTTTCTACCTCTGGATCCCCTTCCTCTACTCTACTGATCTCCCCTCTATTTGCATGAGATCCCCACTTTGATTTAATTACTGCCATCCTCCCAGCCTCCACATAAAAGAAAACATTCAACCCTTGACTTTCTGAGTCTGTTTTTTTCTTTTAGCCTGGTGTTCTCCATTTTTACCCATTTATCAGCAAATGACATAATTTTATTTTTCTTTATAGATGAGTAAAACTCTATTGTGTATATTTAACATATTTTCTTTATCTGTTTTTCTGTTGACAGACACCTAATCTGGTTCCATAACTTGATCATTGTGAATTGTGCTGCTATAAACATTGGTATGCATAAATCACTATAGTATGATGATTTTAGATCTTTTGGATAAATACCAAGTAATGGGATAGCTGGCTCATGTGGTGTTTCCATTCATTATCTTTTGAGGAATCTCCATAGTGCTTTCCAAAGTGTTAGCCAGTGTTCTATATAAAATCCCAGGGAAGGACTCCAGTTGGCCTATTTAAGTCACATGGACCAATCACTTCACCCAAGAAGTCAGGGTTAATGATTGAAGCAGTTTCAAATAGGAAAGTTTTAAACTCATCATTTTGTGCCCCCAGGAATGTTTTAATTCTTCTATTTTCTTCTCAAGTATATTTAGACCAGGCTGTTGAGAAAAAAAATGGACATCAAATTTTAAAAACCTATAAAATATAATTCATGAGTCAAACTACTCATGGTAACATTTGCTGTTGTCTAAAACTTGACAAAATTTAATTCTAGAATACTGTTTGGGGCAATAGGGCACACTAATACACACACAAGTACATTTGATTATATATAAATATATTTTTGTATATTTATTTATATATAAATATTATTTAAATATAAATATGTGTTTATATATATCAGGAAATAATGGGGAAACACACAAAAACCAGGAACATGAGAGCAAATAGGTAAGCCAGAACTGAAACATTTGAGTACTCTGGGTACATGTGTGAATCCAGGTGATCTAGGGATTCGGTCTCTAGAGGGCATTAAACAGCCTTGGAACAAGGCAGGGAAAGGAGAGGTAAGATTTCCACACCAAAAAAAAAAAAAAAAAGATGGGAATCAGGAAGGGATATATATTCAGGGAAAGGAAGAACATGGGGAATACTCCATGCACAAGCAGATAGTAGGGAATATTGCCTGGAACCTGGAGGTAGGGGCAATGTTTTCTTTTTTTATTCCCTGAGAATAATGACCTTGGGCCATCCTTCTTCATGTACATTTTGGAACTAGATCTGTATTGTTCACATGATTCTAAAAATTGCAAATTAAGATGTACAAATTAACATGGACCATGCTCTAATACCTAATTAAAGTGATCTCAAAGTTCATACCCATGAGTGCCCGGTAGAAGCTGCCAAACTCCTCCCTAGGAGAATGCAAGCTCAAGCTCATTCTCTAAAACTTCCTACTATTAGAATTATAACCAATATATGTGCACAATAAAAAAAAAATCACAAAATACAAACGGAAGCAAGACATCATGAGTGAGAGCCAGACAAAAATAAAACATAGAACAAGATGTGCAAATCCATGAGATAGTGGAATTATGATACAGAATATAACATAAGTTCACTGGGTATTTTAAAAAATAGAAGGAAGTATAATCAAGGAACAAGCTTCCATACACATAAAGAATGGCATGATTTTTATTACTTTAAAATTTTTAAAATTACTTAAAAATTACTTTACATCACTTCCTTAAAAATATAATAAATTTAGCTATATTTTACATTGCCAAATAATAAATTAAGAAATGTGACAAAATATTGATTTACCTTTTTCTTATAACATAAAAATTAAATATAGTAATCTACATCAATTTAATCTTAATGTAATTGTCATCTATTAGAGCCATAGTTTTCAGTGGATTTTATAAAGCTAGAAAAAATATAATAAACATATTATATTTAATTTACTTTTATAAGAAATGAAAATTGGCCTTTTCTAACATAAAATAAATTTTATATGGGTATTTTTTTTTTTTTACAAAGGGGGCTGGCTTTGACAATTCAGTTATATAGCAGACATTTTTGGTAAACTAAATGAGCTAAAAGTTCTCCTCTCAATTTTGCAAATTGAGATGTACAAATTAACATGGACCATGCTCTAATCCATATATTTCTAATATATATTTAGAAATATATATTTCTAAAGTATGTGAAAAGTTAAAAGCATTTGAAAAAAAAATGCTAATTGGCAAAACAAGGTTAACAATATTTTTATTTTCTAATCCTTTCTAAACATATTGGATTAAAAGCAGTGCCTATAAATGAAATCATACCACATAAAATTAATAGTTGTTTCAGAAGATTGAGTGGAGACTTTTCAAAGATAAGAATTTTTAAAAATTTTCCCAGACACTGAGAAATGAATAATTCTAATGACATCCTTTTGACAGTCGTGGCATGGGCTATGAAGGAATCATGCACACTTCTCACAGTTACTATTGTTTTGAATTCATTGCTTTCACCAAAATTGAAGTAGAACCTAATTGAATTAGAAGCTGAGAGAACATTACATTTTTTTTACTTTATAGATACATGAGAATAGATTCCATGTAATTTTTTGACAGATAAGCCAGAAGTAGAGAAAAGTTTCATTACAATAACAAAATTAGTAACATCTACCTGTATAAGAACAAGATTTCTTAACAAAGACATCCAAAAAATAGATATAAAGTAATGCTGAGCTCTTTTTCATTCTGGAAAGAAATCATTTTCACTCCTATGGAATCACAAAATAATAATAAAAATTTAAAAGTAAACTTTTAAACATCTCATTTAGAACTGTAATTCCAATAAAATTTTGCTTTTCATTTCTCAATATTTTTATATCTTATATTGATTAACTGCATGTTTAGTACTTGTGATGATAATTCAGATTAAAATATTTTATCACTGAGAGCTTAAATTATAAAAAATAAACTGAATGTTTTTGTTTCAGTTTATATACATATTTTTCTAGCAGAGAACTACAATAGTCTGGTCAATGCAAAGTTTTTAACAAAAATAGTTTTCACTAAGATATTTTTCTGCATGAAGTGAAATGGGAAAATGAGTTAAAAGAAAAAAAGAAAAGATACACAATTTCTAAATGTTAAAAAGGCTCCTTCATGTGTGTGTGTTTTTTCTCTTAGCTAGAAATGGTAAAACAGCAAATCATTATTTTTTAGATTCCATTGAATACCTTTAAAAGAGAAATGTAATTGTTTCCTTTGAAATGTCAACCTTTATGTCACATCAAAAATTACATTCTTTAAAATGTTTTAAACTAATGATAAAATTGTTTGGCATTAACTATAAACATGTAAGGAAGTGTACCTAGACTTTCAAAACTCTCTTGGGATTATATGTGAGTAAAACTCTTTGAAGATTTTAAGGAGACAAGAAGCTTCTAAACCTAGTTTTTAAAAGAGATCACTTTTTCAAGTTTTCAAATTTTTGAAAATAGTAAGTGGTTTAAGTGTACATGATTCCTTCATAGCCCATGCCACAAGTCTCACTATGTGTGTCCTACAACACACAAGCTTGTCTTTCCTTGCTCAACAAGACACACACATAGAGGTAGTAGTAAAATAAAACTACGAATTTTTTGACACTACTCTCTTTAAAGGACAGAGTCCAACTCCCCTCCCATTGAGCGTTGCCTGACTGACTGATTTACTTCTAGCAAATAGAATGTGATGGAAGTTATTGGTGTGACTTCTGAGATTAGTCAGAACAAGCATTGCTGTTCCTTACCCTCTTCCTTCAATTGCTCACCCTGGAAAGGCCAACCATCATACCATGATTCTCAGATATCTGCATGGCAGGTCTATGTGGAAAAGAACAAGGTCTTCTACTGACACAGTTTGGATGTGTAAAAGGGTTAGTCCCCAGGGTGATGCTATTGGGAGGTAATGGAAAGTTTAGGAGGTGGGGACTTGCAGAAGGTTCTTAAGTCATTGGGGACACGTCCCCAATGGAGATTTTGGAACTTCAATGTGTCCAGTCTTTCCCTTTTGCTTCCTGACTAATGAAGTAAGCAGCTTTGTTCTACCACACATTCCCGCCATAATGTGCTAATGTGCTGCCTCCCCACAGACCCAAAACGATGGGGTTAATCAATCATGGGCTAAAACCTCTGAACCAGAGAACCAAAGTAATCCTTTTCTCTTTGTAAGAAAATTAACTCAGGTATTTTGTTACAGTGATGAAAAGCGGGCTAACACACCTGTTCATAGTATATAAGTGAGCCATCTTGCAAGTGGCTCCTCCTGCCTGAGTCAACCCTTTGATGACATTGCATTTCCTTATTGTGCTAATTGAATATTCTACTGAAAATGGGATCTGTATTCACCTACCACAGAATTGTCTATGGACTTTGTAAAAAATGTACATTCTTTACTCTCCCTGAACACATGAATCAAAATGTCTGTGTACAAGGCCTAGAAAGCCATACGTTAAACAAACACCACTTGTATTAGTTCATTTGGGCTGCTTCTGTTTGAGCATATCTAATCTGAAAATTCCCAAAATTTTTAAGTGTTAACATAATGCTCAGAAAGTTTCAGATTTTGGAGCATTTCAGATAGTAGTTTTTTTAAATTAAGGATGCTCAATCAGTAAAGTCTATGCAAATATTCAAAATCTGAAAAGTTCCACAATCGAAAACATTTTCAATCTCGAGCATTTTGGATAAGGTACAGTTAAACTGTATAACAAAAATACTCTAAAACTGGGTAGTTTACAAACAATAGAAATAAATCGATTGCTTACAGTTCTGGACACTGGCAAGTCCAAGATCGCAGAGATGGCAGATTCAATGTCTAGTGAGAACCCATTTCTCATAAATACTGCTTTCTAGATTGGAAGAGGCACCCAGGCTCCTTCAAGCCTCTTGTATAAAGAGACTAACCTCATCCAGAAATGCAGAGCCCTTGTGATCTAATTGTAGATCACAAAAGTAGCTTACACTACCTTCATACTACCACCATAGGGATTAGACCTCAACATGAATTTTGGAGACACAAGATATTCAGACCACAGCACAACCCAAGGAATTATAACACACTCAAACACATAACATTTGATAATACAGTCTGTAAATATGTCCACAGGTGTTTTCGGCAGCACCACAGTGAGGCAAAGGCAAAGATGAGCACACCAAAGGAATTATAAATCCACCACCACAGCCATTCTCTGCAAATTTCTGCAATAGCTTGTGTCAATAGTAAATGAATGTCAGAAAAAGTAAGCTTGTTGTTGTAATGGCATATTTTTTAAAAATATATTGGGGGTGGATCCAACATGGCGGCCGGCAAGGAAGCAGCACTTTCAGTATCTCCACATTAACCGGATCAGAAACACCCATTAAAACAGCTACATTCTACCTACTGAGGAACTTCTAGCAAAATTCCGCTGAAAGGAGACCTGCCAGGAAGTAGTAAGTTATATTAGAGGTGACAGTTGGCCCCAGACAAGTGAATCTTGGCCGGCCACGCGGGCGCAGAGGTCCAATCCCGCAGCCACCGCCCAACCGGCTCTGCAAGCAGCCCCAGGCGGCCCGGGGCAGCGAGAAGGGTCCCCACCTGGCCCGGCAGACGGCTCCCGCCATCCTGGCTCTCCTGGC
>NW_025999977.1:31471203-31506790 GCF_001458135.2 Marmota marmota marmota
TTTTTTTGAGACAGGGTCTTACTGAAGCTGGCCTCACGTTTGCAATCGTTCTGTCTCAGCCTCCAAGTCACAGGGATTACAGCCACTGCACCCGCCTCTGTGATGTCATTTTCATACAATGTGGCAGCTATAATATTGCCCATGAAATTAAAATACATTGATGATGTATTCCTGGGTGATTCTGTGCTGAAGTCAAGGGAACATAAGGGCTCTGCTAAAGTGAAACACTAAGGCACTTCATCTTAGTCACCTTGTATATTTACATGGACATAACTTTAAGGAAAAATAGTGGTCACATATGCCTCCGGTCAGGCTGTCCTTGTCAGATTCTTGTATTCATTGCTCTAGCACCATGGGCTTTTAGAAAGCGCTATCACATTGCTGCGCAACATCTGTAAGAAATTGAATACAAATTGCAGCTGAATTTATATTTCAAGGTAGCGGTTACCAGCTGCACATCATTTGTTTTGTCTTGTTTAAAATAGCTCTACATCATATGCCAGCTACTGTAGGCTCCAGATTCTATTAATTAGGGATGGAAAACTGAACCAGCAGCTTGTCCCCTAAAGTCTGTGCCAGGTTGCATTCAAAACCCTGCCTCAGGCCTCTGGAGTCCTCTTAGAAGCTTCCAGATCATGGTGTGGTTCTTCTAGGATGGTGGTGCTTTTCAGGTAGTAGTGCATGAGTAACTTGACCCAGAAATCACCTAGGAAACATACTGAAAATGAAGTTTCTCTGTACCCCACCCCAGATTCACTAAATCTAAATCTCTGGGGATAGACCCAGAAATATCCATGTTAGGCCTACTTTTCTGCAAGGCAAAGTTTAAGAACCATGATAATATGGTGCCTACTCTAAAATGACCATTTCCCCCTGAAAGCAAGTGTTATTTTTCTCCCCCAGAAACCTTGGACTGCTTGTTCTAATTTTCTCCCCAAAATATTTTTTCATTCAGATTGAATAAACTCTCATCTGCTTAATTGCTCCCCATATCAATTATAGTAAAACTCAATGTGAATGATTTCACTGTTTCACTAGGTGGTAAAGGTCAAATACAAAACACCTCAGTGCTTTAGGAATATAGCCCTTCTAGGAGTTAGACTGTGTCTCTTCTTAAACTGTACAAAGCTCCTAGAACAGGCGTGATGGGTAAATAAGCGTTACCATGGCATCATGCTCCTCTGTAGCTTCCCTTGTTACAGAATCAATTGTAAACATCATTCTTGGGCTAAGCTCCATGTTTGTACGACTCTTTGAGGTCTATCAAGCGTGAATATATGTGAGCATTCTCTGTGCACTAGGAAAAAAGGATACACCTTCCCCCTTCCCATACCAGTTCATCACCTGGTGGATAGCAGCCCCTGAATGCCTGGAATGAATAGCCAGATGAGTTCTACTGCTCGGTCACCAAACACATATATCACAAACCTGTTAAGGTTCCACTCATAAAATCCCATGGGATCCACCATAACCCATAATAGGTCCCTGTGGTTTTGATGTCTATGATTTTGCAATTTGTTTACTTCTCCCCTCTCCCTCTCCCCCTCCCTCTCCCTCTTCTTCTCCCTCTCCCTCTTCCCCTCCCTCTCTGTCTCTCCCCCAACCCCCTCTCTCTCCTTCCCTCTCCCCCCCCACAATGTGTGTTCATTCTTGCCCATTTGTATGATTATCTGATTAGAATTTCTCCCAAGAGTTGGCAGCTGATCCTCTCAGCTATGGATGTCCTAAAATGTATTTTTTGCCTCCAGATTGTTGCTAAAAGCAAATTTTCTTAAGCAAGTCTGCTGTTCCAAATCCCTTTTCTTTTGTAGTGCTGCTGACTAGTCAACTTTTCCTTCATGTTCATAAATGAATTAGCAGGGAATTAACCTAGAGGTTAAATACTCTGGGAGCTGATACATTGAACGACTTATTCACATCTCAGTAAAACATCCATCACAAGAGAAAACGTAGGGCCATCTCTGTGAGTCCTGGTGAGATTGTCACTTGTTAAATGCTTAAGAATGCCATTTTTCAAGTGCAGTGCCTAACTCTCAGAGAAAATGTGCAAATTTTCGATGTCCTTTGATACTTCACTAGGCTGTGGCTCAGGTTTGCTTGAAATAGTCCCTGATTGCACCTGTGGTCCCAGGATCATTACTAATAGCCCTGCCAATGTGTGTAGTTTGGCCATTGGAGTATCTGATCATCCTATCATGACCCTCGAGTTTTAGACAGAATACTACTTTTGCTCCCCTTCCCCTGTCCCACTCATTCATTAATTCTCAATTATTTATTAAAAACCTACTATACTAGGTATTGTCCTCATGGAAATTGTATTCCAGTTAAAAGGAAGATACACATTGAACAGTAAAACAGACAAATGACAAAGGTAGAGATAGTGTTAACTGTTAGGAAGACAATATACAGTGTGTATTATTTAGAGTACCATTGAATTTCAGTAACAGATTGGAAATACAAGTGTTCATGAAAGACATCTGTATTTTTTTGTTCCCAGAGTTCACCTGTCGAGGGATGGAAGGTAGAGCCATCTACCAGAGTCTCCAAGAACCAAGGTTCCTTTGGTGTCCCTGTCCACCCCCTGGGGGGTATCCACAACCATGTGGTCTGAGCAGTTCACCAGCACCATGGTTGCTTTCTAATCAGTTGGAACAAAAAAAGAGTTTATCCAGAGCAAATGGCTCATCACTAAGCAGATGATCTAATAAGTGACATGTCTTCATTCCTCTCACTTCCTATTGGCCCAAACTTAGTCACCTGGCTATAACTAACTACAAAAACATCTGGGAAAAATAGTATCTTTTGGGGTCATCAGAGCCCAGCTAAAAGTTGGGCGTTTCTGTTATTTTAATAGTAAAGGGGGAAACCACAGTAGTTGTAATCTCTGCCATAATTGTCCTATTATCCTGGGCTAGAGAGATGAGAGCTTTTTCACATGGGAGTTTTCATTAGGTAAACATGTCAGGGAAGAACTTTGAGGAGGTGACATTTGATATGAGAGGTCAATGACATGAAGGAGGCAGTCATGTAATGGAATTAAAAAATCAGCAATCACAGTTAAGATGAATGGACACATGTATATGTTTCAAATTAAACTATGAATTCATTTTTTAATCATAATATGTGATTAAGATAAGCTAAATAAAAAAGCACATCTTTGTGTGTGTATATATGTACAATTTATATGTACAATTTATAATTGGTAAATTCTCAATTCTGTTTATACACTGTACCTGGATGTTTTTTATATATTTGATACACAGCCACAGTAAAGGACTTATATAGATGATTGTTTGGTAGAAACTAAATTCTGAAAGCTTGTCTTTCCATTTGTTAGTGTAATCATATAAAATTTCCAAATAGCAATTACCATCTTCTCCTCACCCTTTGTAACCCCTTCTATAAATTAAGCTACTGGGAAGCTCCATGGAGAGAGTAAGAGATAATGGATGGAGAAATCTGTTCAAAAGTAAAATGGGAAGAACTAATCAATTTTAGACTCACTCATTAGTCAGGTGGATTGTATACAACGCAAGAAATGTTTTGACATTGATTATGAGGGAAGAAAAGGTTTGCCAGAAAGTCATCTCATTCTTGCCCTGTTCTAAGAGCTTGCCATGCATTTGATAAATTCAAGTCTAATAAATCCATAAGAACTCAGCAATAAAGAAGAATGAAATTATGGCATTTGCCAGTAAATGGATGGAACTGGAGACTATCATGCTAAGTGAAATGAGCCAAATCCCAAAACCCAAAGGCTGAATGTTCTCTCTGATATGCGGGTGCTAACACACAATAAGGGGGGTGGATGGGAAGAATAGAAGTTCAATGGATTAGACAAAGGGGAATGAAGGGAAGGGAGAGGATGGGAATGGGAAAGACAGTAGAATGATTGGACATAACTTTCCTATATTCATATATGAATACATGACCAGTGTAACTCTATATCACGTACAACCACAAGAATGGGAAGTTATGCTTCATGTATGTATAATGTCAAAATACGTAGTACAGTCATGTATATCTGAAAAGAACAAAAAAAAATACCACTTGAGGCAGATCTGTAGTCCATTGTTCAGGTTCAAACAGAAGCACCCAAAGATTCTGGGCAAAGGGGTTCAATGCCCACCCCTAATCCCTTGTGTCCCTAATTTCTCTCCACTGAAATAAGGAACAGTGAGACGACCAGTGCTGCCACCTTGTCCCCAGTCTCCTGCTACCCCTCAGGGAAGCTGTCATCTGCCTCTCAGTCCAGAAGTGCCCATTAATTAAACCATGATTGCAGGGAATGGAGACTTCACAATAATAAGGCTCCAACACTGGGGATAATAATAATCCTCAACGCTTTCTTGCTAGGTGATTTATGTACTTGGCAAACACTCGACTTGTGAAGACATGACTTTTCTTCTCCTTTAGTGAAATTGTATCTATTACTGCTTTTGAATCACATTTGTTTCTGAATAGTACAGTTTGATATTGGTGTGCCACTGGGTTGTATCCCATTCCTTCTATGAGCTCTGCACGTAGAGTTTCATTAAATAGTATTATGGCTGTAAAACTCCTCTCACAATAACTCCCATCCCTTGGTCTACCTGAAAATCTTGTAGGCACATTCTGACAACAAGTTTTTCAAGCCAACCTTTATTTAAATGTGTATGTGTGTGTGAATGCAGCATTCGAAGATGGTATATGAAACCTGAAAAATCTCCCAGTACTTTCCAAATGTCCAAATGTCTGTCTTTTCTTCACCTCCCGCATATGGGCTGGAGGGGTACAGAGTGTCCTATCTACAGCCTTCAAGCCATCTTTTGACCTTTCTTAAAAGCCCTCAGAGCTGCTTACCAAATCCTGACATATTCTTAACTATGAGCTCAGCTTCTGGTTTTTTCTGAAATCGGTAGCTCATATTTCCCTAATCTATAAAATCATTGAACTATAAGCCCTGAAATATATAGTGCATGAAGGAGGAGGAAGCATAATGGAAACCCTGGTGCTTGGAAACTTCAAATGGTGCTCTTCACCCAATAACCAGAAGTTGTTCACAATGGAAGTATCCACAGCCCACCAGCCCTGCCTGGCACAAAGACTTGGACATGTCCCTCCATCTAATGAGATCAAGGAGGCTCTTGCAGTGGACATGTGCTACCACTTTGCCAGCTGGACAATGCCTTGGAAAATCACAGAATTGTGTTTTAGTTCGAACCCTCGTTTATTTGAAAAAAGAGGACACTGGAGCTCAGAAGGAATCGGGGACTCGCCCCAGGTCACAAAGTCAGGGAAGGGCAAAGCAGCAATTGAAACAAGTCCAGTGCCCTTTCCACTCCACCACAATGTTGTTTGTTGGAAACACTTTATTTCTGTTTGGGAGGTAACCTTAAATCTGCAGAGCCACGTGTAAAGTTCTGGCAGAATGCAGCCCAGTGTTGTAATCTTCCTCTAACACTTCCCCAGGCCTAAAGCCTTATAAGGAATTTGCATCTCTATCACAGTTCTCAATTAGCTTTGACAAACTTGACTTCTTGCCAACCCGTATACTCCATCACCCCCCCCCCGCCCCCCGATTCCAACAGGCAGATCATCCTGTTAAACATAAACGTTGAGACTTAATATCTCAACTAACAATGGCCATCTGTTCACACTTAATTACCATCTTCCCCAAACATATTTATTTGACAATCTCAAAGAAAAACTCCACGTGTAGAGAGGACTGAGGATTTGAAGATTTAGGCTTTCTGCTTAAGAGCTGTCCATTAAACTTAAAATTATCTCAAACCTGGTTCAAGTCTTCCTGGAAAAAGAAACACACAGTCTCTAAATCCCACGTTCTTGCATTTATTTTCTAAAATGAAAAGTTTAAGAACAAATCATGAATAAAACAATAGCATGGGCTGCCTTTCTTTTCTCACCCTCACCCAGACTTTCTTCTTATCTTTCTTAAATATAGATTTTCTAAAAAAAAAAAAAAAATGGAGGGAAAGCTCTCAGATGTGATGTGTCATTGATCAACAGTAGGTTTGACATCCCGGATAAGAAGGCAGTCACCTACACTGATCTCTCATCATAATCCCATGTACCTTGGAAAGGACCCTTCTGGATTTCCGTCATTTCAGTCACTGTACATAAACAATCCTGTATTCCTGTGTCCCTAACTTGTGTGTGGTCATTCAAAGTCTCTTATGAATATTTTCAATAGTCAGAATCTCAATAGCTCTTGGCTTTGCAGAAGAAAAAGTGTTAGCTTTGGTTGAATTAGACATCAGGTATTTTTTTACAAAACTAAACAGTCACTAATCTGAACAAACTTACAGCAGAAAAGGAGGAAATCCCTGGTCAAAGTAAATAAGCTTATAAAAACTCATGGCCACAACATTCATAACCAAGACCTTTTTTTTTTGGTTTAACTATTAGCCACCCACAAGCAAAAATCCCTATCAGAAAAAAATATATATTCTATTTAGGGAGTTATTTTTTGGAATGAAGAAGAATGAATTGCACTGCCTCTGGACATCTGTGTGTGTTTTTTTTTTTTTTTTGCTTTTGTAGCCTCTGCTCATTGGAATGCATCTGGTATCTTGGCCTCTCTTGAGGAAAAACAGGCAATTAAGAAGCTTTCCAGAGACCAACAGTCACAGAGGAATGACTTTCAAACAGCATCTATTCACTTATTTAGGAAATAAATATTATCACTTACTCTATACCAATTTCTATGCTAATATCTGGGACTATATCCATGATCCAGATAGACAAGTTTGCTGTCTTATGGAGCTTAGCCTGGAGAGAAAGAAATGAAAAACTCTGCTTCGATGATTATATAAAGAGGAAGAAAAATTATGTGTGAGAATCTGGCTTTTAAAAAAAGTACTTTTCAAAAAATGATGAATATACTATTTCAATATTTTAAATACTGTCCTATGAAAAAAATAGTCTTAACTTCTGTAAAATCTGCACAGGCAGTCTCCCTTGCCTTCAGGAGCAACACAATGCCGTAGTTCATGATTCCACAAGCACACTAGCACTCAGCGAGGTTCCACTTGCTTAGCAAGTTCTCTTTGCCAAATTAAGTTTCTGTGCTAATCTGGAATTGAGGCCTCATAAGAGGAAAGTCTAGAACTGTGAAGTTAAACAACTTATGTATTTCACTTGGATTAATAATAAAACAATGAATTAATAAAAAAAAAGGTCCAACTCCCTACAGCATGTTACAATCTGCACAAGTCTTTTGCTCTAAACACTCATAAAGGAGAGTAAATGATTCCACTGGCATCCTACTATATGTATATCAACATTTTTATATTGCATTTATAAGGAGTTTATTTCTTAACAATATTTGACACGATTAGCTGGAAACTTTTACTAATCAGCAACCCACGTTTACCTATAGAAGAATCTGAAAATATTTTTTAAATTACATATTTTGCTTCCACAATGCAGCATCAAAGGCCCACTCCAGAGCATCCCTCCCACTGAATAAAATAAAACCTATCAAAAGCTAAAGATAGATATACAAATCCATGGAAAATTATAGAGAATGTAGAAATAAACTCATACACATATGATCAAATGATGTTTAACAAAGGTATTGAGGCAATTCAATGGGGAAAGGGAAGTCTTTCTTACACATAATGCTGAATATACTGCTCAGGAAAAAAAAGTTAACATGAATCCTTACCTCATACCATATATAGAAACCAACTTGAAATGATCACAAACCTAAATTTGAAACATAGACCTCTAAAGTTTTTTACAAGAAGTGATTATGACCTTGTGGCAATGTTTCTTGTATAGAGAACAAAAACCATAAAGGAAAGAAATTTAAAAATTAGTCTCTGATGAAATTTAAGTGTTTACTACTTGAAAGACACAAAATAAAAGCAGCAGGCCACAGGACTAGAGAAAATATTTGCTAAATATATATCAGAAAAGACTTGTGTACAGAATATATTTTTAAAAACCCAACAGTCGATAGTAAGAAGACAAATGATCTAATTTTCAAAACAAATTTAAAAATTTAAATAGACACTTTACCTGGAAGGAACTACAATTGGCACACAAGCATATGAAAAGATGCTCAAAACATTAATAATCAGGGAAATGCAAATTAAAAATGAGATACCACTGTTAGTTCATTAGATTGGATAATGTATATTTTTCAATGGACAATACCAAGTTTTAGTATAGATATGTTAGTGAGTATGTTGAAAACAGTTCAGCAGTTTTTCAAAAACTTCAGCATGAACATACTGTAACCCATAGCTGGTCCACTTCTAAGTTTTTAGACAAAAGAAGTGAAAACATATATCCATAGTAAGACTTGTACACAAATGTTCATAGAAACTTTGTTTAACAGTAATAATCTGAAAAACAGCTTAAATGTCCATCAACAGGTAAATGAATGAACAATTTGTGGTGTATCCATATAATGCAAAATGATTCCAGCAATAAAAAGGAACCCAGCTATCCCACTCCTAGGTATTTATTCAAAAGATCTAAAATAAGCCTCCTCCAGTGATACTACATACCAATGTTTATAACAGCACAACTCACAGTAGCCAAGTTACAAAACTGGCCTGTGTGTTTCAACAGATGAATGTAAAGAAAATGTCACACACACACACACACACACACACACACACACTCACAATAGAGTTTTACTCAGCCATAAAGAAGAATGAAATTATGTCATTTGCTGGTAAATGGATAGAACCTGAGAACATCGTGAAATAAGCTAGACTAAGAAAGTCAAAGGTTGAATATTTTCTCTTATATGTAGAAGTTATAAAGAGGGGGGGGGAAGAATAGAATAAAGAGGGAGGTTTATTTATATATATGTATTTATTTTATATAAATCATATTATTTATATTTATATTTAGTGAGCTAAATAGAGGGAGCTCATGAAAACAGAAGGGAGATCATTCAACAGACTAGAGGCAGGGGATTGAGAGGGAGGAAGGGAAGACACAGGGAAGTACTGGGGAACAAAATCTGCCAAAATATGCTATGTGCATGTAAGAATATGCCACAATAAATCTCACTTTTAAATATAATTATAATGCACAAATCAAAATACTACTAATAGTGAAAGATCAGTAAAGGATAGCGAGCAGATCAAGGGGAGCAAAGGAGAGGTGAAGGAAAGGGTAAAAGAAATGAGAGAGAGAAACGAATTACAGTAGATGGGGTAGAGAGAGAAGATGGAGGGAAACGGGGGAGGGGGGATAGTAGAGGATAGGAAGAGCAGCAGAATACAACATACACTAGTGTGGCAGTATGTAAAAACATGGATGTGTAACCGATGTGATTCTGCAATCTATATACGGGGTAAAAATGGGAGTTCATAATCCACTTGAATCAAATGTATGAAATATGATATGTCAAGAGCTTTGTAATGTTTTGAACAACTAATAATAAAAATAAATAAATAAAAGAAATGAGATTGATAAGTTATGTTATGTGAATGCACAAACTTGGCTTAATGAATCCAACTATTTTGTATAATTATAATGCACCAATTTAAAAACCTCTAGCTCTAGTGTCAAAGCATAGGGATTGGATTATAAATAAAAACACTAAAGAGCTACTAGTTGAGGGACCATAGGGCAGATATATTGTCCCTTAGTAACTGTCAAAGCTCAGTTGAGAGAACTAACCTTTAAAGAAGACTTGTACCTTAAGCAGTCCATTTTAAACCTCCACCTGCTGTGAAGACATTCCTTTAATAATTATGCCAGCACAGAGGCAATCTCTGTATCTGTGAACCTGTTCCACCTCCTTAGAAGAATAGGGCTTTAACATGATGGTTTATGTCAAAGAGTATTATGAAAAATGTCTCTGAAATATCATTTTAAAAGGAACAAATTATTGCTATGCCCAACAAATTGAGACTTCAGATGAATCTCAAAATCATTATGCTGAATGAAAGAAATGTGGCAAAAAGGAGTATACACTCTATGATTCTATTTATGTGAAACTCTAAAAAGTGTAAACTAATCTTAAGTGACAGAAAGCAGATTAGCAGCTGCATGTGGATCTTGGCAGAGAGAGGGATGGATGCTGGGGGGGGGGAGAATTTAGGGAGAGGGAAATGACTGTTAACTTGATTATGGTGATGGTTTTATGGTTATGTACATTTGTTAAAACTGATAAAATTGTACATTTTAAGCATCTTCGGTTTGTTATACTTCAATTACACCTAAGTAAAGTTGTAAAATAAATTAATATATTTTGTCTCTTTGCCCCAGCTCCAAGTCATTGCTGCCTTCACTCCACATGTAAATGTATCTCACATAATCCATTCTTCCAAACTAAATTCTCGAGTTTGACCACAGAGTAATAAATTGTTGTTTTGGAAATGTGGAAAGACTGGGAGCACTAATTAACACAGAGAAGCCATATGTCACAGTTACCAATAGGGATCTGAGAGTTATAGGTACTGAAGTTCCAATCTCTGTCCTCTCCTACTTTTGAAGTGAACCTGCATGAAACTAAATTTTTTGCGTCTCAGTTTCTTCACCTGCAAAATAGTAATATTAACATTACTTATACCATAAAGTTGTTTTGGATATTTAATAAGATCATATGCAGAACACAAGGACCCAAATAGCTTTCTTAATAAGTTAAAACACTACCATGACATTCAAATGGTATCCCAACATTTTTAATTCTTTAAAAAGTTAATGAACTCACCCAGGCAAGTTTGAATAACTAGTTGAAAAACACAATAGGAGCCAATCATTGATCACGGTTTATTCAAATTTGCATAATTCTTGAATGTGCTTTCATGGGGATTTTACTGCAGTAAGATTATAAGCAAGTTTTTTCTATTTCTACCCACATCCTCTTCTTGCTTTGTAGTCATATCAAAATCTTTTTATGAGGCTCTTAGATCTAAAATAAGGGACATAAAGGTTCACCCAAGAAATCTGTTAACTATTTCTTTTTTTTAAATGGATTAAACTTGTCTATGCCTTTTCTTCTGATTTTGTTAGTGGTCTGTTCCAATTTGAAACTATCTCCATCTGGTGTGGTTAGAACTCAATAAATGTTAATACCTTTGTTTCCCTAGTTCAAGATTTAGGTCTATTAACATAGCTGCAGCACACATGATAACCAAGAAATCACATGGGACTATTGGATTCAAAGATAGATTCCATATGAGGCTCATGAGGTTTGAACCAAAATACAAGCATAGCAGATACATCATTTTAGTACTACAGCTGCTTCTGATCCTGAGTTGAGAGCAGCACTCTATTTCTATTATTTCAAAGCAAGCTAGACATCATTTCATTGACCATAAAGACACAGGAGCTAAATAAAGGAGTACCTATTATGTGCTAGCCTCTATACTAGAAGCTTCAATATACTTTCCAAAAGTCTTCATAATAAACCATTTCTGCTTTGCATATGAGGTTATGAGGTGTGACGTGCTTAAGGTTGTATGTGTAGTATGGAATGTTAAAATTAGGATTCAAACATACATGGGATATGCGGTAAGCAACCTATGTTTTGTACAGCATACCATGTCACCGCTCAGTGTTTATAAGCTTAGAAAAGGTGAACTTATCATTTATCTTCCAACCTAGGCCTTTCTAAGAATAAAGTTAGTAGAAGAACTTTTAACAATTATGCAGAACAATAGTTGTAACCTAGGACCCTGATGAGCAAACCAAGGTGAACCGTCATTCTAGTCTGAGTCATCAACTGTTCAAGCAATATTTCAAAGCAAAAAGACAGAGAAAAGTGAGAATACAGTCACAGGATAAATACTAGCCAAAAGAAAGACACGACCCTGATTTTAAAGAAAACATTTCAAGTCCTAATCAAGATCCTCAGTCCTCACAGTGTAGTCTACTGACCACCAGCAGCATCAGGGAGCTTATTAAAACTACAAAATATAGAACTTACCTCAGAACTGCCGGATCCAAATCTGCATATGAATAAGATACCTTGGTACTTCATATACATGTTAAAATTTAAGAAGCATTTGTCTATCAGTCTATAAATGACTTATCATCTGAGTAAATTGAGTAGTTTTGTTTAAAAAAAAATAGAGACTCCAAGACCCTGTGCTCCAAAGACACTGATTCTATAAATTTGGGTGGACCCAGAAGTTTACTTCTTAAACCATTTCTTCATGAAATACTTGGGAAGGCCCGGTTGGGAGCCCAGTTGTCCAGAGTATCCAATATAAAATATACTCAAGTTTTCATAAGAAATCATATAAGGGGTTGAAATGAAGGCAGTTTGAAATACTCTGAAATTCACTATATTTACATTTTTATCAAGAAATTTCTTTTGTAAGCCTCAAAAATCCTTTGAGAGATAGATTCCATACTAGGAAAATATGTTAGTTGAGGAATTTCCAATGAAATGAAGGAAAGCATAATTTTTCCGAAGAAGGACTTCCAGTTCCTGGAGCAAACAAACATAGTACACCCAGACACAGACACCGCAATGAGAGGAGACCAAGAAGGTGGCCAAATGCTGCTTTCCAGTATATTCACGGCAGTGTAACAGTGCTTACTTGGTCTTCGTTAGTACCTTTACCCACTCCCAACCTCATCTCCAGAGACTTGAACAGTCTGTTTCTATGTCATTTCTCAGGCACAACAAAAGCTAATGGCTGAATGATGACAGACACCTTGCTTTATTATAGCCATTCTTCTACATACTTTTGTTTTTGGCCACAAATTTGTTGTTAAACATCTAATGGATCTCCAGTGCAGTGAAGTTCAGGTGCTAGCTCTCAATAATTACAACGACACGAAAAGCCTTCCTTTGTGATGGGAAAGATGTAGCATCAAGTTGGTGAACAATGTAATTCAGAATCAGGACAAAAAGTCAAGATTGTGAACCCGAAAGTTCACAAACTCTGAAATAGAAACTGTCTGCAGAAGTGAAAGAAGACAGAGGCAAATAGAGAATGCTGAAGATCTGGCCTTCTGCTGCAGTATGAAATGTGTCCCCAACACATTTGGAAGGGATTCAGTCATGAGGGCACTGGTTAATGTTGTTATCATGAGAGTGAGTTAGTGATGCAGACTTGTCATGAGAGCAGACTTCTCATGAAAGTGATTTTGGCCTCCTTTTGCTTTCTCGTTCTCTCATGCTCTCTTGCCCTTCAACCTTGCACCTTGGGATGATGGAAGAAGCAAGAAGGCCTCAGCTGATGCAGGATACTTGACCTTGGACTTCCCAGCCTCCAGAACTGTAAGAAACAAATCTCTGTTTGTTATATATTTCTCAGTCCCAGTGTCCTGCTGTAGCAACACAAAATGGACTAAGACACCTTCTGAGCCAGGTCTAGCAACAGTCTATATAGCTATGAAACCAGAGTTGAGCCCTTTCAAGGAACACTAGGAATTATAAAACTCTCAGATGTAGAGTTTCCATTCTTTATATTCTCTAATCTTTGAATATCTTATGATTTCTACGGCTTACTTTTTAAATATTTTATAATGAAAGATATGGACAATAACATCCCAATAGTCAGGGTCTAGACTCAATATTTTTTTTTAACATTTTGCCTTATTTGTTCTATTTAGATAAATTTTTTGTTGAACCATTCCCAAGTGAATTGAAAACATCTTGACCCCTCACTACTAATGTTTTAGCTCATTTCTCCTAAGAATAAGATTCTATACATAACCACAAAACTATAAAAACACCAAAAAATTTCTAAATATCTGCTAATACCCAATCTTTATTGAATTTCTCCCAATGGTCTCCAAAAATGTCTTTCCACAACATTTTATTTTGACAATTTGCAAAAAGTAAAGTTGAAAGATTTTTTATAGTTTACATTCATATAGCCACCACCCAGATGGTACCATTAGTTTTTTTACTACATGCCTTTACATCTTTCCATATATGTTTTTTTAGTCCATTAAATCATTTTACTTTTTGACATATTTCAAAGTAAAGTGCATTGGCACAGTTTCACTTCAGTTTTCTTCAGGCAGATCAGTAAGTAGAGTTCAATATTTGTTTATAATTTTATCTTTTGATGGGACAGTTATGCACAATGAAATGCACATATCTTGTTATATTTGCTGAGCTTTAACAAATACATACATTTGTTTAACCCAAGTACATATCAAGAAAGAGAACATTCATTCCCAGGAAGTTCTTTTGTAATCTTTTCCACTCAATCCTCCCTCCCAAATCTCATTCTCAAAGGCAAACACTATTCTGATTCTTTTCACCATGGATTAATTTTGCCAGTTCTAGAACTTCAAAAAAAATAGAATTATTTCATAAATACTCTTTGGAGGTTAGTGTCTGCCACTGAGGGAATGCTTTTGAGAATCATCCATATTGTCACATTTAATTTTACAAGAAACTTTCATTTTCCAAAGTGAATCTAACATTTGCAGTCTCACTAACAATAAATGAGATTTCCTATTGCTATTTTCTTTCTTTTTTGTTTCTGCTCATATCTTTTTAAATTCCTTTCTTCTATTTACTTTGGGTTTACTTCTCTTCTTTTTTTTAAGTTTCTTAAAGTGTATCCTCAACTCTTGACTTTTGGCCTTTTAAAAAATTATAAACATTTTAAAGTTATAAATTTCTAAGTATTATGTCAGCTGTTCCCTACAAATTTTGATATATTGTTCCCTTTTTATTTTAGTTTAAAATAGCATCTGATTCTTTTATGATTTATTTCATTAATAAATTATTTAGAAGTGTTTAATTTCCAATATGTTGGGGGTTTCCTGGATACCTTATTGTTATTGATTCATAATTAAATGCCACAGGTGAATATAGAAAATGCTCTGTATAATTTCAATCTTTTTTTTTTTAATTATTGAGGTTTGTATTTGGCTCAGAACATGGTCTATTTTGGTGACCATACCATATTCACTTGAAAAAAGATGTTTTTTTAAATCTCCAACCATGGGTTTAGAATCAACTATTCAAAAGCGATATAATCAAGTATTCTTGCACAAATGTTTAACATGAATTTTATCAAGCCTTTAGAACTACCTAGTTTTCTACCCTGAAGAGGAACAAGTTAAACAACATTATGAGGAAACAATCAGGCATATTCAGAATAAAGTTTATTCAACAAGATAACTGGATTGTTATCTTCAAAATATCAGTGTCATAGAAAGGGGAGCATTCTTTCACCTTTTAAGACTGAAGAAATATTTCAACTAAATGCAATGCTCTCATCTTTTAAGCAGCTAATTATTTTTGTATAGACAGCCAAGCCCTGAGAGACACAGTGATATTAATGCTACACTTTGATTATTATAGTTCACCACTAGACATGAAACCTAACTCGATGATAAGGTACTGAATGTACGAAGAAGAAAAGGCTCATTAAAGGCAAACAGATCAACCAGAATCTAGAAAGAACCATTTGGCACTTTCCCTGCTAGAACCCCTCAAGCCATATCTTCAGCATCAGAGTGTCCTGGAACTTCGTGTAACAGTGCTGGATGTTCAGAATAAAAATTCCCATTATACCCATCCATGCCATAATTCTGTCTTCATTGGAAGACACCAATCACCACAAAGTAGTTCACATATGCTGTTCCCAGCTTGGCTTTGGTTGTGGATGTCCTGCTCTGCTGTTTAGATCTTCAATCTAGGAGTTAAGGATTGGCTCTTCACTGGGAAGATTGCTAGATGACAGCTGTCTACCAAGAGCCTTTTCTGGGAGTTGCCTCAGCTGAAAACAATGATCTCAACCAAAGTCACATCCCCATGGCAGCTTGTATTCAATGACTGATCTGCCTGATAAGGATCTTGCCCCTCACTTTAGAGTTTGGCACAACTCACAAAGGAAGATGCAGCCTCAGAGCCTCCTGTGGCATGGCACAGCCCTTGTCGAGTGAAAACACAGCCAGTCTCTCCCTCTTCCAGGTCTTCCTTTTTCTATTTCTTCCCTACTTGTTGATCTCAAGAATACTCCCTAGTATGCTTTCTGTGAGCTGATCTACATCTCAGAGTCAACTTCCTAAAGAATCTGTCCTGCAACAACACCACATAGCCCATCACCTCTGAAGAGCTCACAATGCTTTGCATGGGTATTTCTTTGGAAACCAAATAATTCATATTTGCAAAATGGGAAATTGAGGCACAAAATTCCTGTGACTTTCTTGGAATCATCCAAGGTATCATTGCTGGGCATAGGCAGTGTGCCAAGGCATGCTCAAGAACCATGTGAAAATGCTGCCAAGTTTTCATTTATGTCTAAAATTTATTTTTACTACAACAGAGTAAAACACACCCTTCCAATAACATGCACCAGATGGAATGCTAAGATTCGTGGGTTTGTGGGGTTGAGTACAACACAGGGAATAACAAATTTAGAACAAGTGTAAAGAAGCAGAGAATTCAAAGAAAGCATGTTTACTGGAAATGAGATTTGTTCTTCTCATGAGCATACAAGAAGATGGACAGGACAGTAAATCTACTGAGCGGCAACATTATCCTGAAGGGTGGCAGTCACTATTGCAATAATTGTACACGTTTTAAGAGATGCTTGCAGACATGGTTTTACAGTAGGAATAGTTACGTTAATATTTTTGCTGTTCAGTTTGTTTGGAGGGTTGCTATCCAATTTTCTAGTATTTGAAAATTTGCATCGAATACAAAAAAATTTGAGAGATTAGAATTCAGGGAATCTGGTCCTCCCGTGAATTCTATCTACACCCAATTTCACTAAAATAGAGAATAGCTAAAATCTCTAATATCTCAAATTGAGAAGCCTGTGCTGTTCTGTAATAAAATTAAACGTGTTACCTTTGGAACTACATTAAATGTAGAAATTGTTAATAGAAGACTATATAACAAGGAGGGGAGTGGGGCACATTCACTTCAGAAACAAGGCCAGTATTTTGATGTCCCTGACCCACTCAGCATAAAGATGTAGCCCATAGAAACAATGAAAACACGGCACTTCATTTTGACCGTGTGCACACAGCCATTTTATTTTTCTTTTCTCTAGAAATCTATGGTACGTTTTCTGTCAAACTCCCTCATCCAGCAGCACCTATCAGCTCAGCAGCACTAAGCCTTCTTTGTGCACCTGGAATGAGGTATTGATAAGCTCAGAGGAGTCACTGGATGAGAAAGATTTCTGGTTAGTTGAGGTTTCAGTGAGGTTCCGTTTTCAAAACCTCCATGACTGGCGCTCTAGAATCAAATATGAACTGCTGAACTTTATAAGTTAGGGACAAATCTGAAACTGATTTACACACACTGAAGGAGAAAATCTGTCCTCCAACATCACAACTGGGTGCGGTGACAATGCTGAACTCATCACATCACCACACAACCCTTTATTTCATACAAGCTAGTGAAAAGTCACAGAGCTCACTTACAGGTCTTTCTTTAAAAAAAAAAAAATTAAAACAAAAAGAACCTTTCTAACCACAGAGCCAAAAGTGGAGGGGAGTTTTAATCCTCCGGGACTTCTTATTGGCAGCACCTCCTGGTTCTTCATCCCCTAACAGGCTCGTAATTTTCATTAAATTGGCTGGCAGCTCTGACTTTGCCTAGAGGGGAATATAACCCAGAGCAGCCAAAAGGAACTTTACGTTCTCTGGGTTTTGTCACTTGCTATTAGAATCAGTCTTTTCTAAATTTAGGATAATGAATCATAAGTATTAAATAGTGACCTGATTGCAAAACTTCATCAAGTTTGTCTGGGAGGTGCAATCAACAACACATCCGACTATAAAGGTCAATAGCGATAACATTTCAACGATAACATTTCAGAGACTCCTCCTTGTTCAACACTGCAAAAGAAAATGACATTATGAACTAGGCTTTATTTGCTGAACAGAAGACAGATGTGTTTGCATATACTTCTTAGCTTCCTTTTCTAATGCTCACAGTTTAGTTTATAGATTCATCACATATGCATATGTCAACTTGTGGCTCTAACAGATTCATTTCACTTTATCCAATATGTTGCTAAACCTCTTGGGAAATTCTGTGGTTTAGTGCAATGGGCTGACATAGCACTAATTTAATCCAAATTCTGTGTTTCATACCGTTAAGATGTTCACTATTGTAGCATTGTTTGGGGGGAATCATATAAGGTTATTTAGTGAAAGAAAACATAAGACAAATATGACATTCTCCCAAAAATCACAGACAGCTAGAGATCCTGCTTGAACCAAGTAGTTGGCATCTCCACCCTGGCTCAACTGCCGATTCTCCATTCACATCTCTTTAGCTCTTCTTGGTGCTCTATGATCATCTCCTTCCTGCTTGCCCCTATGCCAGAGTCTCTGTTTGGAAGCAGGTTTCTCTCTAATCTAATCATGACCTTCCTACCTAACTAACCTTTTTGGGTAGGCACCTATAAGATAAAACAGAAAAAAAAATGTGGCTTTAGGAAAGTACAAAGAAGCTCTGGCTTTGTACGGCTACCTGAATTTATGAATCACCACAGTCTACAGCTTTGTCCTCAGGTTCATAAGCTCAGAATTGTGGTCAAGTATCTTGGCAGTAGACCCATGTTAACTAAGCCTACAAGAGTCATGTAAGAACAAAAATTGCCAGTGTATTAATTTTCATTGAAGCATATTTGCTAGACAATTCCTAATCCTCATTTTGGCCTGAGTTGTATATTCCTCCACCAGAAGCAGTTACATGAGCAGTCATTTTATAATAAGATTATTTATGGCTCAAGGAGAGCTAGTTGTTCAGCATTTGGACCCTTAAGGGAATGATGGTTCTGGCTCTGGTCATCAGGCCCATCTATCTCACTGTAGACACATGCAGCAGATACAGGAAGCTCTCTTTTATAACATGATATCACTTCATTGGGCTTCAATCCAGGCTGACCAGACCTCCTCCCTCCTTTTCTTTTCTCTTTTTTCTTTTTGGTGAGTGGACTTAGGACCTCACACATGCTCAGCATGCACTCTACAACAGAGCTACACCTCAATACTCCAAGCCCTTCAACTACCCCTTTTCTGTTGGCACAAAACAGTAAATTAGGTTCCCATATTCTGTACAAAATTTGTGCCTACTCTCTGAGAGGGCATGTCCCTTGGAATTCTGGGCATCCCTCAACTCTGCAGTAACCAACTCACTGATGAAGTAAACTAACTGGTTCTTGCTTCACTCTCATTAATGGAACACTTTCCATCTATGCCCTCTCAGAAGACATCTTTATTTTCCAGTTCTTAGAGGTCTCTCTTCCTGTTGCTCTTTAAAACCTAGCCTCAACTTGCCTTATCTCCACTGCTTTCCGCACATACCATTCTCCCTGGCTACACCAAACTCCCCACTTTTCTTCCTCTTTGCTGGATCCATAGACTATTAGTCTTTAAGTCATAGAACCGGCTCTGGCTAAGTTCAGCAGAGAAAGGATTTATAAGGAGTATACAGAATAGATTTCCACATCGAGGGCAAAACTGTAAAAGCAGGTTTCAGAAAATACAGAAACTGGGGCTAGGCTGAGGACCCAGGTAGCAGAAACAGTTGGGCATATCTTCAGAAAGTCACCACCGGGATGAATCAGCTCCTATAGTGTTCTATCCTGCCAAGCTTCAAATTCCTACAACCCACACTTTGGGCCAAGGAAGGCAGGGTACCTTTACTGGCAGAACCACAATCTGGTACAGAATAATAGAGGGACCATTCCTTAAAGGAAAATCGGTGTGCTAGAACTATCACAGTGGTGGTTGAAGGGAGCCAACTGATGGAAAGTGGTGTGGAACCGAAGAACAAAGTTGGACCTGAAGACACACACAGCACAAGCATTTAAATGCACAAGTAATTTGAAGATTAATCAAGTGCATGAGTAAATTGAAGGTCAAAAGAGAAAACTTCTAGGCCGGGCACATTGGCATATACCTGTAATCCCAGCAGGCCTGGAGGCTGAGACAGGAGGATCTCAAGTTCAAAGCCAGTCTCAGCAATTTAATGAGGCCCAAAGCAACTCAATGAGACCTTGTCTCTAATAAAATACAAAATAGGGCTGGGGATGCAGCTGAGTGGTTGCATGCCCCTGAGTTCAATCCCTGGTACCCGCCACCCCCCAAAACAAGAGGAACCATCTAGGAGGTACCACACTGTATAGAAAGGGCAGTGAGAAATGAGAAGAAAAGGGTGAAAGTTTTTATACAGTCACATGCAGCATAATGGCATTTCTGTCCACAACAGACTAGATATATGAGCACGGTTCTTTAAGATTATGATGGAGCTGAAAAATTCCTATCACATAGCAACCTTGTAGCCTTCCTAACACCATAGAGCAACACATTCCCACGTACGTGCTTGTGGTGATGCTGAGTGTAAACTAACCTCCAGGAAGATAAAAGTATAGCACACACAGTTATGTTCAGTATATAATACTTGATGATAATACAAAATTGTTACTGGTTTATGTATACAACATACTATTTAATCATTATAATGTACATATTCTACTTATAAAATGGATTTAATATAAAAGAATGCATCTTGTGTTTGTGTAAGTGTATCCTTATGTTGCACAATGACAAAATTACTCAACCGCACATTTCTCAGAACATGTCACCATCCTTAAGGCATGACTCTATAGGTAAGTGATTTATGGAGATTTCACATGGTGTAAAAGCATAATGCATAATAGGCAAACACTTGATAATAAAAAAATGAATTTTAATTGGATTTCAAGGTCCTAAACAAATTCATAGAATTAATATTTTCAGCAACATTTAAAGTCCTAGCTCGCCAAAATGGTTTCACAACACAAAATCTGACCTGGCTACTCTCCCAGCCACTAGTTTTCTAGGCTTCAACAATGCCCCACATTTTTTCCCTCAAACACCAGATTCCTCCAACCCTAAGACCTTTGTACTTTTGTTCCTGCATGGTTCCTTCTCTTAAAGTCTTCCTCACCTCCTATATTAGAGTTCTTCAGAAAAACAGAACATATATATAGTTCACAACATTTACAGGGTAGGCTGGAGGGCTAATAACCAGTGAGAGGTGATTTTGCAGTCTTGAGTCCAAAGACTGGAAGCTTGGACATAATTTCTATGTTGCATTCTTGAGGAGAATTCAAATTCCTTCCTCTTGCAGGATATGAGAGGGAACCTCAATCTTTGTTCTTTAGAGTGTCACTTGATTAGGTGAAGCATACCCACATTAGAGAAGGTAATCTGAATTACTCAAAGTCTACTGATTTAGTGTTCAAATAATTTTTTTAAAAAAATATTTTTGGCCAGGCATGATGCTGCACACCTATAATCCCAGCTACATGGGAGACTGAGGAAGAAGGATAGCAGCTTCAAGGCCAGCCTGGGCAATTTAGTGAGACTCTGTTACAAATAAATAATAAGATGGGTTGGGATGTAGCTCAGTGATAATGCACCCTTGTGTTCAGTATCAAAAATAAAAATTAAAAAATGAATGTGTGGAAAATTTGGACTGGTGTTTGAATAACTAGGCATCACAGCTAGCCAAGTTGACACATAAAATGAACTGTCAAACTTTCTCCTGTGTCCCCACCTACCCACCTCCATGGGACTTGATGCTTCCTTTATGTTTCACCTCAAACCTCAGGCCCCCGGGGGTGACTTCTCTGACTTCATCTTACCCTTTGAGCACTCTGAACTTTGCTTCTCAGCCCTTCTCAGAGTCAGGGACTCATACTGCGAGTAGGAGCATAAAACTGTTTCACTACAATGTCTTCGCCCACTGAAAGTAAGTCCCATGAGGTTAAACTGGTCTTCTCATCACTTATTCTGCACATATAGGCACTCAGAATATTTTTTTAAATATATTACGGTTTTATGATCATAGCCTATTTACAGACTTTCAAAAGTTAAAATAGCCACAGAAAATCAGTGGTAGCTCTTACTGGCCTTCTAAGTTTAACTCAACTTCTTACAAGGAGCATCATATAAAAGATTTTTCTGGAAGTTTCAAACAAAGAGTCCCATGAACTGTTCTCAGCCTGCAATTAAATATGTTCTAGTTTTCTTTTTCCTTTTTTTCATAATTCCAAAGATAATAAAGTTAAGGAGGGTCACTTTGGTTACAAGAAACCTCCTTCCAATAGTAAACAGACATCACTGGGGTCAGAGACCAGAGACTCAATGACAGATTGAAGCTCTCAAGAAAAGATCTTAATGTGGAATGAAGAATGCTATTACCCCGGGAATCATCTAAATACATACAGTTTCACGGATAATGGATTTGCTAAGCATGCTTGGAATATTCTCCATCTTAAACAGCTATGAATAATTAGGGTATTCATAAATTACTATACTATAACAGAATGAGCAGGCATACTGCAGTCAAACTTAATTCATTAACCCTTTCAAAACTCTGATCCCAGGAAAACTGAAAGAATATATCCGTAAGAGTAAATCAAAAAACTCCATAAGGTTCCTTCCTAAACAAAATACCACTGACTGTCTCTTTCTTGTGACAATTTAGTTTGATGAGGACAAGATACTATGAAAAATAAATGAACAAGCAAATATGATTGTATCATGTCATTGGAAAAATCTTTTTTCCTTCTGATGTCTTCTACCTACTCCACCCAGCTCATCCTTGACTTTCTCAAGACAGGCTTTCTGGATTTCCCAGGTTGCCCTCTCTGGTTTCAAATAATAGGAAGCAAGATATATCAATAGATAGATGGATAGATGATAGATAGATAGATTTTTTTTCCCAGTGTTGGGTATATTTAAAAGAATACATATGATGACTTTATTTTGGCCTTGGCCTTTAATAATGAAATGCTTAGTATGAACTCTAACAGTCATTAGAAAACAGAGACAAACCAGACATAAACAAGGCAATGAACAAAGCACATGTACAGACATGGATGGTGGAGTACTTTTTCAACATGCACTGCCAAAGAAATAGAAAGCTATCTTTGTCTTTATAACTCAACTGGGTTGGGGAGGGAGGACAATTAGTAGTCACACTGAGATTGCCAGAAACCTAAGGCTATAGGAGACCATTCTTCATTGTGTACAAGATTGATTTCTAAATTCAAGAAGGTCTAAGTCAGTGGAACTAGATTTGATGGCTTGGGGTAGGAGTGGGGGAGGCCGGGGAGAATGACTGGTCAAACCTAAGGGAGTTTTAGACCAGGTCAGAAGAGACACCAGGGCTGGACCCTACACACCTGGCTACAGAAAAATAGCATTGCCAGGAGGATCAGGGAGGTAAGTATAAAACACTCGGAGATGGAGGGTCTTGATTGCCAAGTGTTTAAATGAGCTCTAATGAGCAACTGCACACCAGCCCAGGGAGTTATGGAAATTGCTGTCAAGGAAGTCGACAGTGGAATCAATAAAAGATCCTTGATTTTGTCTCTCATTACTTTTTGACTCAGGGGGAAAAAAAAAAAAAGCTTTAGAAATAACCACTGACTTTGGACCACACTGAACAACAACAACAAACAAACAAACAAAAAAGTAGGGTTGTTTCCAGCATCTGTGCAGTACAGATTGCAGCCTGGGGAAATGGGATGTGGTCTAGTAAAACAAATATTTACCAGTAAATTATTTGTGCTCGTTTTCAAGGGCAATTACATATTTTATGCATGCTTTCAAGGGATTCAGATTATCCTCCTTTGATACATAATGGTGACAAACTGTATCTAAAGATTTACCCAGGGGTTTTCTAGACTAAAAAATGTCAAGCAAACAGCTGTTTTAAAGAAATAGCTCGTCCTGGAGAGGCTGCATGGCACCTTGGGACTGAGCCCTTTAAGAGCCTTCAGAACAATAAGCCATGATGGTCTAATGCAAACCAGAAATTCACCAGCACAACTTTCTGATTTACACACACTCCAGTCCCAGCTGGAAAGCTAGCATTTCAAAAGCCAGGATAGATAGTTCCAAGTGGAACAGCCTTAGCTCTGAATAGCAAAAGTGGAGTTAGGGGAAGACAGTAAATGACATTGCAAAGACAATTAAAGGAATAGACAAGACAGTGTGGAAAAAATAATATTTAAGTTTCCCTCGCCCAGACATGAAAATCAGATCTTTTTTTCATTAAATTTTGGATTAAAAAGATGAGTAATCAACAAAGCACAGTAAGACCTACAATTTGAATTTTGTTCTCTAGGGTTCACTCCTAATGAAGTTGAAACATCTGAGAAGAAAATTCCAAAGAATCACAGACTTAGATTGCTTGCTTTAAAAAAAAAAGAAAGAAAGAAAGAAAGAAAGAAAAGAAAGAAAGAAAGAAAGAAAGACTAATTGAATTTTCCATAAAGATGGTTGACACCACCTCAATCATTAATATGTTGGTAATAATTATAGTTTAGGGACTTTGGGTGTGTTTCCATGCAGAACATATGCACATTCACTTACAATGGTTAACAGCAATGTTCACCACACAGAAGGTACATGTTCTCTTCATGGTTCAGACTCCCAGGCACCTATAAGGTACTATGACCATCTTCATCTCACAAAATGAGACACCAAAGCAACTTTGTCAAGGAACCATTCAATGGGACAGAGATGAGGTTTGAACCAAGTCTAGTTCTATCCATAATTACTGCATTAGATGCCTTTGAAAGGGTGTTTCAAAATAGTTTCTACATAATGCTAGTTCATAAGAAGAGATTACCTATATCAACTGGCAAGAAGAACATCAAAAAGTACCTGACTAGTTGTGCACTATGAATTCAATGTAGCTATTCTAAAGAGTTGAAATAAACAGGAATGTCAAGCACTTCTCAGTATGACCAATTATTAAATTGTCCATCATCTGAATGATCATTGTCCACATACCTCAAAAGTTTATTTTTAAATTGTCTGATGATACTTTAGGGTTGGCCTCATGAAGACCAAACAGGAAATGGGAGCACAGCTTAGTCACAGCAATGATTGACTTACCTTCTCTCCAACTTTACCCTCTTCTCCTCCAAAGTCCTTGGTTCAATCAAAGATGTTTTAACAGAAGGTAAACCCCATGACCACACCTTTTTTTTTAGTGACTCAATGTCAAAAGCTCAGAAGAACAATTAGATACTTATTAGTTAGAATCCTGTTTATTATTTCTTTCATCAATTATTTTAACAAACTCTATATTTTAAATACACTAGCATGCATTAATTCTATTTGTTAGGAGGTTCCTAAATTCAGGTAACATCTTCAAATATCCAGTCATAATTTTGAGTTACTAATTTTTCCCAAACTGACAAATTCTTTCACAACAAAACAATAAAACGTGCTGAAGCGAAAATATCTGAGTTTAGTAAAACTCTCCTTCTGCTTTTAAAAATTAGTTTCTGCATCAATGCAAAATGAAAATCTATGAATAATAAACATTTTAAAAGGAGAGGGGATTTATGTTGACTTGAATGTAACAGTTACTATCCCAGGACTCTTATAGATAAACACTCTATTTTCTACAAAAACTTCATCCTGTCAAAGAGAATCAGGCTTAGGGTGGGAGGAAAAATTGTTCTTTAGCAAAAAATACTCTTATTCTTCTCCACATAGGGAAAGCAGCCCATTTCTGTGTTAAGAACTCAGTGAAAATGCAGATGAGCGCAAAGTCTGTCAGTCTATCAAAATACCAAAACCCATCATTTTAGACATACAAACCTGCACACATTGCTTTGAGATTCTTGACTTTATATTGCCCGACAGCATCTGATTGAACAGCATCCAATTCACACAGATGCAAATCTAGATTATACAATAAATGAGCAGCAAATGGAATTATATCATCTCCCTGAAGCCAGGACCTACTCTTTTCTTCCAAGGCTCTAGGACAACCTTAGAATAGAACTGCAATTCATACTTAGATTTTTCCCTCTTTAAGTGAATTTTATTTAAAACAATGTTTAGCATGTTATTAAGAAAACTTAATGTTTAAAAATAAGAATATGCACAAGAATAACTCACTTGAGGAGTAATAGTTTGCAGTACAAGCTATTACTCCTCAAGTTAGAAATAACTTGAACAAGTTAAGAAATAATTTGAACTTAAAAATTTTTACATAGGTTACAGCAAATTTGCCTGATCTGACAATACAACCCCTACTACTTTTAGAAAATTAGACGTTCTAAAATATAAGCAAAACTGTTAGAAGATCACTGGTCTCCAAAGGGAATTACAAAAATGAATGGCTACTCAAAGCTAGATTGGTAAGCATGCAAACTGAGGCTCAGCAACCCAGGGGGTATCCTGGCCAGAGCTGGATATCCACCCAGAAACATAAGACATGTTTTTGATCCCATGAGAGGGTAGAAGCTAGAACTAAGTCTCCTACAAAACTAGAACTTCAGAAGGGCAGCTTCTCAACAGCCCAGGGCAGCAGTAAAACAGCTTGTTTTCTACAGAGGTTCTGGGAAGGGGAGCCAGCTCATGAAAAAATAAAGAAAAAATCCCAAACCTGTGACATATGTAGAGGTGGGGAAGTCAAACTTACACCACCTGTGATAGAGAAATGGCAAGCCAAGAACTTAACATAAACAGATGCTAGGCTGGAGACTCTGCTGCTGAGTGCAGATTCCATTGCTGTGTGCCTGTGATGCCTTCTCAACGTGCATTCCCGATTCCTTTTGGTTCCAAGTTCAAAATGGCAAGTCTCAAGGATCAGCTGATTGTGAATCTTCTCAAGGAAGAGCAGGTCCCCCAGAATAAGATTACAGTTGTTGGGGTTGGTGCTGTTAGTATAGCCTGTGCCATCAGTATCTTTTTTTTTTTAAGAGAGAGAGAGAATTTTTTAATATTTATTTTTCAGTTTTCGGTGGACACAACATCTTTATTTTATTTTTATGTGGTGCTGAGGATCGGACCCAGCACCCCGAGCATGCCAGGTGAGCGTGTTACCGCTTGAGCCACATCCCCAGCCCCATCAGTATCTTAATGAAGGACTTGACAGATGCACTTGCTCTTGTTGACGTCATGGAGGATAAACTGAAGGGAGAGATAATGGATCTCCAGCATGGCAGCCTTTTCCTTAGAACACCAAAAGTTGTCTCTGGCAAGGACTATACTGTGACTTCAAACTCCAAGTTCGTTATTATCACAGCTAGGGCACGACAGGAAAAGGGAGAAAGTGGTCTTACTTTGGTCCAGTGTAATGTGAACATCTTAAAGGTCATCATTGCCAATGTTGTAAAATACAGCCCACACTGCAAGTTTGTTGTTTCCAATCCAGTAGATATCTTGACCTATGTGGCTTGGAAGATAAGTGGTTTTTCCAAAAACCGTGTTATTAGAAGTGGTAGCAGTCTGGATTCGGCCCAGTTCCATTACCTGGTGGAAGAAAGGCTGGGAGTTCAAACATTAAACTGTCATGGGTGGGTCCTCAGGGAGCATGGAGACTCTAGTGTACCTGTACAGTTTAGTGAGTGTTGCTGGTGTCTTCTTGAAGAATATGCACCCAGATTTAGGCACTGATGCAGATAAAGAACCTTGGAAAGAGGTTCACAAGCAGATGGTTGACACTGCTTATGAGGTGATCAGACTAAAAGGCTATACATCCTGGGTCATTGGACTGTCTGTGGCAGATTTTGCAAAAACTATAATGAAGAATCTTAGGCAGGTGCACCCAATTTTCACCAGGATTAAGGGTCTCTATGGAACAAAGTATGGTGTTTTTTTTTCTAAGTGTGCCTTGTGTCTTGGGACAAAATGGAATCTCAGATGTTGTGAAAGTGAATCTGAGGAAGAGGCAGGTTTGAAGAATCATGCAGATACACTTTGGAGCTGAAAATTTAAAGATTTCTAATGTTATATCACTTTACTTTCCAAGATACAACAGGATTTTAGTTAGAGGTTGTGCATATGTCCTTTTTATCTGATCTGTGATTAAAGCAGATGGCCTGGGGAAAACATCAATTTCCTAAAATTAGAAATAGGAATGGCTTATAAAACCCTATTGATATCCTGATGCTGGATGGTACTTAACTTATGTAGTCCTAAAATTGTTAGTGTGAAATAGTTCTACCATCTCTGGGATACCATTCCCAATATTGCACAGCTCCAGTTGCCCTTCAAACCAGATGTGTGATATATAACCTCATCAAACATGCCCTAGTCCAACTGTTTTGTTGTTTTTGTTTTGTTTTTTTCATTCAGTCACATCCTGGGAACCAATGTTAAATCCAATATTGCATGTCTTATGTAAACTATTCTAAAGGATTTTATTCTGTGTATTATATGTATCCGTAGTGCCCGTTTCTATATTATGTAAAAAGAAAGATCTACAAATGAACAATGCAACCAGCTATGCAAGTGTCATACCAACTGAAATATCAAATAAACCTTGAACAGTTAAAAAAAAAGTCGTAGACTATGAAAACCTGGGACTCCCAATAGAAACAAAATATGAAATATCCTGTATGGAAATATCCACAACTAAGGTTCAGGAAGCTCATGCAAAAATGCTCACAATGTAAAAAAAAAAAAGAAGAAGAAAAAGAAAAGAAGAAAGAAAGAAATCTTTGGGAATCTCTTGCAATGAGGAAAAACCAAGATCACAAACAGGGTCAGTTAGGAACTAGAGCCAGACAATAGAAGAAAGAACAATTAACTGCATTAGAATGATTGTAATATTAGAAACTGACAGCTAAAATACAGGTCAAAACATGCAGTTGGAAACAGACAAATGGTCATTGTCAATGAAGAAATCGAAATGGAAATGTTTAATACTTGGACCTGACTAACAACCAGAGCTAAGAACTGTAAGGCAAGTAACATATATATGTATATGTATATTAGGCACTGATGCAGATATTTTAGGAGGAAATCCATATACCTTCAAATGCATATGTTAGGAAAGGAAAAACAAAAAGTAAGGAGCCCAGCAACTCAAGAAGTTAAAAGAACAGAACAAACCTAAAGGAAATATTAGATACAAAAGCAGATCAAATAGAAGAGAAAATAAAGAAATACTAGAATTGATTAGGAAAACAAAAAATGATTCTTTGGTGGGAAAAACACAAAGAAATTACAAATCTCTGGAAGATCAATTAAGGAGAAAAGAAGGAAACAAATAATATCAAGAAAAGAGAATGGATATAATTGTAAACGGGATGGAATTTTGTACAAGAGAATATTATGTAAAACTTTATGTCAGTCTATTCAAATGAAAATTATAGAAAAATATAAATTGCCAACATTGACTAATAAAAAGTTAGAAAATATGTATAACCCCACATAAAGCTAAAAACTGGACAATAAAGATCTAGCCACAAATTTTAAAACAATTTTTGCCAAATCTTGAAATAGCAGAAAATCTGAATCTTATAAATCTAGTTCAGAGTTTTTTTAAAAAAAATAAAGAGGCCCATTACTAATTTAAAAGGTTAGTATAAACTTTATATTAAAACTAGGTAAATACTATATGGAAAAACAAATCACTAACTGTTATCACTAATGATGTATATAAAAATTCTACATAAAATGTGAATAAATTTTATATCAAAGATTTCCTGAAATTTAACAGAAAAATAGAAAACTTCTGAAGAACCAGGTAGAGTTTTGGTGGAAAAGACTACAGTTTTAATCTCAGACCCTGGGAGGTGTCATCTATCTGTAATAGATGAGTTGTGTATGTGTGTTGAAGCTATGAACAAATAGTGTTTAACCCAAATATGCAAGATTAATTCAGTTATTTGTAGTCTATTAATGTAATTCATCCATGTTAATAGATTAAGGAAAAAAATCACAAAATCATCTCAATACAGGCTCCCAAAAGTTATCCATTAAATTTTGACATTAGTTCGTGATTTTAAAAAAACATACTCTTAGCAAACTAGAAATAGAAGAAAATACCTTAATCTAACTAATAGTGATAAGTCATAATAAACATCACACTTAATAGTGAAATATCACAAGCAATTTATTTAAGGTTGAAGACAAATATGACTGTTATTACCCATTTTCTCCACTAGAGTATTGACAAGTGTATTTGTACCGGCCATATAGGAGAAATCCAGTTTCTCCATATCCTAATCAACAGTATTTAGATATCTTTTTTCTGAAGTAGTATCTCACATTAATCAGCATTTCCTTAAAGTTAGTGACTGAGAAGTTTTAGGTGTTTCAGTTTTCTCTTGTATGAATTGCCTTCCATATCTTTTGCACATTTTATTATTATAGTCCTGTGTATTTTTCTTACTGATTTTATGAAGTTACAGATGAAAAAATATATTCCTCATAGTCAACTCTTTTGTAACCACCACAAAGCCAGTAAAGGGTGAAACTGGGATTCCATCCTAACACACTTGAATCAAGATGCGTCTCAAAAAAAAAAAAACACAATAATAATCCTTACTTTGCAAAATGATTATCCACAGAATCCTACAAGAATTAATTCCACTATTACATTGAATATTTATTTTGATTTATCTTAATTTGACTGCCAATATACTTTTTAGGATAACATTTTTTTTCCATAAACCAGTGTCCACCTGCTGATCAGCTGAAAAAAAAATTTATCTATAATAACGTCACTGTCTAACTCCAGTTGGCACTCACATTGGAAGATCTGAACCCCAAGCAACTACTATGACTCTAAAAGCATCCTTCAATATTCTTCTAGAGTCAAAGGCTCAGAGGGAGAAGAAAGCCACCAACAAACTCAAATCTATATGGCGTTAAGCCATCTTGAGATTGTTGAAGAAAATCTGTGACTTGGCAGCCATACTGACTGACAAGCTCAGTTTAAAAATATATGTTACAACAGTTAAGCAGCTGTTATTTCTCCTTCCTTTGCCAACTGATTATGTACAGCAAGTTTGTCATTTTTCCATTATTCACGACTCTTGGGTTATCGGTCTTCTGAAGAAATGATAACATGCTTTATTGGAAGACAACTGTTTGAAGATGGAGTTGGAAAATAAGTTATTTAGGGCAACTGAGAAGGGATTTTGTGCATCAGATGGTTTTAATTAAAGGAATGATATCAAATCTGCTTCTACTTACAGAGACGAGACACCTCCCAGGGTCTGAGATTAAAACTGTAGTTTTCCACCAAAACTCTACCTGGTTCTTCAGAAGTTTTCTATTTTTCTGTTAAATGTCAGGAAATCTTTGATATAAAATACAGAAAACAGAGGGAAAAGGCTAAGTAATGGCTTTCCCAGGGAAGAGAAAGCTTAATCTTTTTGTTTCTGATTTGTTATATTTATGCAAAAGTATTAGTATCTGGAATTACCTTAGCATAGGTGTACAAAATTCCAATTTCTCCTACTGCTTCTCCAGAAACAGAGTGCATGTCTCCATTTGTACCCCTTCTACTTGGCAATATATACAGAACTCTGCAATTATGGTCAAGAAGGGCATTCAGGACCCTGTGCCATTTTTAATAGACATTATGACCTTTTATGTTCACAATTTTTGTCTGCCTGAAAAACTGTCTACCTTATAGAGTCCCATGTGAATACTGGACACATGTTCTATTGCTCCTGCCAAGTTGTAGGCTTTTCTTAGTTTTGTTTAAGATATCATTGAAAAAAAAAAACATATTTAGATCTCTCATCAAACTCTGCCACTCAACACAGCACTGGACTCATAGCTGCCAGGGTCAGTAAGAGCTTCCTTTTAAAATTCAAATTCAAATACACACTGGCCTGCCCCTTTCAAAAAAAAAATAGCATTCAGCCCCATCTCTGTAATCCTAGAGGCAGAGAAATTAGGTCATAAAGACTCATGTAAATTAAAAGGTAATCCTAAGGTCTGGGGTTGTGGCTCAGTGGTAGAACACTCAGCTCGCATGTGCAAGACACTGGGTTCGATCCTCAGCAACACATAAAAATAAATAAGTGAAATAAAGGTATTGTGTCCAACTACAATTAAAAATAAATAAATATTTTTTTAAAAAAAAAAGATAATCCTAAAACTATATTTTCTTAAATCTAGTCACCAATATTAAATGATATTCTAAAGTAAAACTGGATTAATTAACATTTATCTCTTTCCTATTTCTGATCCCCTCTGGCTCCATTAGTTATGTAGAAAATTTTAATGAGACTTGCTTTCTACAAAGAGTTTCCAGAAGCACCCAGCATAATTCCTTAGATTGTCAAAGGGAAAAACAAAAAGGCCCAGAGTCCCCTCAGTAGTGCTGCCTGGGTAAACCAGACTGACCTCCAGGGCAGGTTCTGAGTAAGCAGGGTGGTGTCACCACGAGAACCTGAAATGCATAAGAGAGTGTCTTATTTTTTCTTGTTTGCTCAGTCATGACCACATTGCTCAACACATAAAAAGTTCTCAATAAATAAGTATGAAATAGACAAATCTCCCCCCTGTAATCCACCAATCAATTCAGATGGACTGTCTTCTGAGACTCATCCATTTATTTATCCATTCAACATATATTTATTCAGCAACAACATGGGCACTGGGAATTGCTATGGTTTGAATGTGTTCTCTAAAACTCCTGGGGAAATTTAATTTCCATTGTATCAATACTAAGTGGGCCATTGAAGAAGGGATTAGGTCATAGGGCATCACCCTCATGAATGGATTAAGCCATCATCTTGGGAGCAAGTTAGTTATCATAGGAGTGGTTTAGTCATGGGGGCGGCAGTTCAGTCCCCTTCCTTCTATCTCAAGTGTGTGCTCTCTCGCCATATGATGCTTTCCACCATATCATAACACAGTGAGCAGGTTCTCACCAGATACATCCCCTTGATCTTGGACTTCCCACCTCCAGAACTGTATGTCAACTAAACTTCAATTGTTTATAATTTACCCCATCTGTGACATTCGGTTAAAGCAGGAAAAAAAAAAATAACTAAGACAGGGATGCAGCAGTAACAACAATCCTTCCCTTGGGAAGCTTACATTTTAATGAGGGGGAGTGAAGCCATAAAACATAAGAAAATGCACAATATGATAAGTATTGATAAGTCCTATTGGGGGGATTAATCAATCAAGGGAGATAGATAGTTTTGTGGAGTGAGTTTCTGTGATTATATAAATAGAGTCAGGAAAGGCCTCACTCATAGCAAAGAGGATCTCAGGCAGAGGACCAACAAATGTGAGGTCCCTGGGAAAACAAAGGAGTCATATGGCTAGAGCAGGTTGAAGGAAGGGGAGAGCAATCAAGCACAAGATAAGGGAAGTAATGAGGGTTCAGGGCCTCATGGGTCATCACCAGCTCTTACTCTCAGGGAAGTAGAAGCCATTGGGGCTCTTAGAGTTTAGACATATTAACAGCATCACTCCAAGTGCTATATGAATAACAGGCTATTGAAGAAGAATGGCAAAACAGGAATGCAAAGGAGGAGTGTGTTGGAAGTAATCTACAGGCAAGTGACAGCACCTTGGACCCGATAGGTAGCAAGAGCTGTGTTGAGATGTGATCGGATTCTGGACATATCTTAAAGATAGAGAAAAAAGAGGGAAAAAAAACGTGGACAGGTTGGAGGTGGTGTGTGTAAAAGAGTCTTCAAGAATGACTCCAAGTTTGGCCTGAGCAACTGTAAGGTGGAATGCCACCAGCTGAGATGGAAAGGGCTACAGGTGAGCAAGCCTTCTAGAGAAAATGAGGGTCACATCCCACTAGACATCCAGCAAGGAGGCAGAGTAAGCAGTTGGAGTCCTGGCTTCCGTGGAGTAGTCTGGGCTGAACATCATTAATCACAAAGGTGCTATTAAAGTTAGGAGATCAAATAAGAGCCCAAAGAGAGTGAGTGTAGTAGGGGAAGAGAAGAGAGACACTTGGGTCAGAGTCCCGGAGCCCCCAACATTAAGGGGTCAGAAGAACAGGAAGAACAGGCAAAGAAGACAGGAAGCAGCAGCCAGTGGGGAGGAGGAAAGCCTGGGAATGTTCATGCTCTGGAAACCAAATTTTAAAAATGCCCTAACAAAGAGGGAGGGATTAACAGAGTCACATCCCTCCTGAGAAGTAAGACAAGAGCTGTCTTCCCAGTGGGGTGTAACCTCCTTAAGGAGAGGAGCTTTGTCTTCTCCATAGCCATTTCCAAGTGCCTAGAAGAATGCCTCATGATAGTCAGCACCAAGTATTAAATGAAGCTTTACAGTGTGAACAGGATGTGAAATCTTCAGAAGCTCAAACCTGCAAGAAATGGAAGAACTCTTCTTTGTACAGGTGATTTCACTTGTCTTGAGCCTCACCCCAAAGAGATGACAGGAAGCTCAACCTCAGTCATTTTCAGGCCCCCTCCTCTACTCCAGAGTTGCGTCAAGGACGTCAAGGTGTTTGTGCATCCTGAGTACCTCTGATTCCCCCACAACTGTCCACACAGGCTACTTAAGGTTGTAGTTCTGCCTCTTTGATGCATGCCTGGGTCATAGGAGGATTCTGAGAGGCCACTTAGAACAGGTGTAAAAGCTACAAACCTGGCAAGGCCAGGCAGTGTGAGGGCGTGTGACTGTGCATGCTCATGCCCCATCAACATGCCCCACCAGGTATACGGAGCAGCAGCCATCCCACCCCTGTGGAGGGTTTCCACGCAGGAATGTGGCCCTGCAATACCAGATCTTCCAGGTATTTTCAAGAGAAAATAAAATTTTAGATTTTCATGTGAAATCTTTGAATTTAGAATGACAGACATGTTTTAGAGGGGGGAAAGCAATACAAGAAACAAAGTGTGTATATGCCATTGCTGCCATGGCTGCTAGAATGAGGAAGAGGCCTATCCTCTCTGCCAGCACTGCTTTCTGCTCTCACAGTCTTTGGGGGGGGCAGGAAACAGGGTGCAATTCTCACATGGCCCCCTGCCCTCCTGCCCCACTCCCAGGGAATCATTTCCTAAAACTGGAAAAAAGTCCCACCCTCTCCCTGGCTGTTTTTATGCCTGGGAATTCACATGTATAATGGCATAATTTGGCGTGAACATACTTTATATACAGAGTTATGAAAGCTTGTGCTATAAATGGGTAATAATGAGTGTAATATATTCCACTATTGTCATGTATGTAAAAAGTAAATAAATAAATAAAACCCAGAAAGATACATTCTGCATGTGCATTACTGTCTCCTCCCCAGATACTTCCTCAAAGTAATGTGAATTATATTGCCCACCTGATGGGGGATCAGAAAATGGAGGTGCAGGGACCCACAATGTTGGGATAGGACAGAGAAAATACTAGAAGGCAAAAAAAAAACACAGTTAATTTCTCAGTTATCTAGATATATATACCAGAAAAGTGATTTCCCAAATCACTTTTGGGAAAATAAAGGAGTTTAGGAATGGTCCTAAAAAAACTTCTAAAATGCAGAGGACAACACATACACACAAGAATGTCCATGAAAAACGTGGAACACAAAGCATCATGTTCAGAATCAATTCCAGCTGGAGTAACAAGAAAACGAGTCATTAAAAGTTGAATTGAAGTTTGTCTTACAGAATAAATAAATACATTTTTATTTTTAGGTAGACATTGTCACTTTGGGCAAGATTGTAAACTACATTTCCAAAAGGCAATTTGCAACATTTACTTGAATGCCATGGTGATTCTGTGTCTAGTAATATATCTTACTGATAGGTTCAATGGTAGTTGAACAAGGATGTTTATAGCAGCACTGTTTGTACTAGAAAAAAAAAAACAAGGGGGAGAAATGAATTACAGTAGATGGGGTAGAGAGAGAAGATGGGAGGGGAGGGGAGGGGAGGGGGGATAGTAGAGGATAGGAAAGGCAACAGAATACAACAGACACTAGTATAGCAAT
>NW_025999977.1:31507826-31540589 GCF_001458135.2 Marmota marmota marmota
TGTAAATCAATGGATGTGTAACTGATGTGATTCTGCAATCTGTGTATGGGGTGAAGGTGGGAGTTCATAACCCACTTGAATCAAAGTGTGGAATATGATATGTCAAGAAATTTGTAATGTTTTGAACAACCCACAATAAAAAATTTAAAAAAAAAAAAAAAGAACTATGTAATGTCTTGAACAACCAATAATAAAAAATTTTTAAAAAATAAAATTAAAAAAGGGGGGGTAATAAAATCTAGATATACATAAGGAAAAAATTACAATATATCTATAAAGTGGAATATCATGTATTCAAATTAAAACGTAAACAGTCAAAACAAATATATAAGAATATATACATTGACCTATTGATTTTTAAGGAAGTAATTTATAGCACGTGTCATCCCCTTTTTAAAAGTATGGGTTGTGTGTGTGCACACTTATTCTTGCATGTTGAAAAGTTTGTAAGGATATATACATAAAAATACTGATGGTGGTTATGGCAGGTTCATCATCCCCTCCTGCTGTGGGTGGGATACATACACTTCCTTAACACAGCAATGCTGCCCATAGATAGGACTTGCTCTGACCAATGCTGTATGAACAGACAAAGAAAGTTTTCTAGACCACACCAGTGCTTTAAAGTTGACCATGTGATTTTGTTCAGCCTCTCTTCTTGCCCTCTCTGAGAGCAGGGGCATGTCCCAGAGCAGAGCTCCTCCTTTGCTGAGATCCAGAGGGAAAAGATGCGTGGAGCAGATCCCAGAGCCTGGACCTTATCTGCAGTCAGTCTCTCTAGTACTTGAGGGAAAGATACCTGTTTCCTACTGTAAGCCATGATAATTGTGTGTCATTTGTTATAAAAACTAGAAAAATACAGTAACTATCACTGGGCAATTTTTAAAATGGAATTTATAGGTAATTTTTACTTTTTTAAAAAAAATTGTGCATTTCTATAGTCCAAAAAAGTTAACAATGGGCAAAGATTACTTTTGTCATGAGGAAAAGCAATAAGAATATAAAAAGAGGGAAAAAAAAGTTTTCCTGAAAATAAAAGACATCATCAGGGCCTTGCCCTTGTAAAAGTTCTGTTTCTATTCTTCACACTTGAATAAATCCTACTAATTAAAAAAAATCGCATAAAAATATTGATAACACTGAAAGTATAAAAATATATTTTGTTTTTAAAAAACTTTCCCAAAAGTAAGCCATAATGCCACCAATTATGAATAATCTCTCAGTTTTGGAATAGGAATTTCTAAAGGTGTTTTTACTGTTTTGTTTTGTTTTGGTTTTTGGTGGGGGGGGAATGATTGAACTCAAACTGTATATAGAATTTGGTATTTGTTTCTCACTTCTTGGAACATACATAATTTTCTATGTTAACAAATATTGTATGATGATTTTTAATGTCTATGTTAGATTTTATAGATGTACTATACATAAGTCTCCTTTGCTAAACATGTAGGGTGTTTGTAACCTATAATTATGTAAATAAACATACTTGTATACAAACAGAGATATGAAAAATTGTGCTCTATGTGTGTAATAAGAATTGTAATGCATTCTACTATCGTGTATTTAAAAAATAAAATCAACAAAAAAATACAAAAAAAATTATGTAAATAACTACAATGACCATTTTGGACATTAAACTTTCTGTTATATCAAGCATTATTTCCTTAAGAATAGGAAACATTTTAAGACCCAGAACAAATTGTCCAATTGCTTGATGGGTAAAAATTTGACCAAAAAAATGAATAAATAAAAAGAGCACAGAGAGCATGAATACAAGCACAGGCCACATTCATTGGACTGAAGCAGAGTAAGCATGCCCATATCACTATGTCGAAAAAGTCAACATTGAGGAGCCACTGCAGACCCTTGCAAAGGATTTACAGGATGAATAAGATGTTTAGAAAGATATCTGAGCCACCCAAACCCACTGTAAACTGGAAGATACAAGAGGCTAGAGGCAGACAACCAGCAAGAAAATTGTTATATAAGCTTTGATATAAAGTGATGAGGGTTTGGATTAACTTGAAAGTAGCAGGAATGGTTTAAGGACGGTAGGTTATTGTACCTGAAAATTCAACAGCACTTTACAAATTTATAACCAGTAGATTCATTAAGTATTATTTCACTTTCTGCTATTTCAGTTACTCACAGTCAACCACCATCCCAAAATACTAAGTGAAAAATACCACAAGTAAACTATTCATAAGTTTTAAATTGCCCTGTCCTATCTGGAATGTGAATCATCCCTATGTCTGCATATCCATCCTGTATACACTACCTGCCCATTAGTCACTTAAGCAGCTGTCTCAGTTATGATATCAACTATTGCACAGAGTGGAAAATTTTTATTATATTTTTTCATTAAAACCTATACTATATGAAATTCTAATTTCATTCATATGCCATTACCATGAAACATGAAAGAAAGAAAAGACACTTGAAGAATTAATGACAGCTCAGAAGGACATCTCTGGACCTTATTGTTTAATGCATAACTTGAGGAGGAAGACAAGACTAACAGAATTTCTCTTGAAATGTACACTGAATTCATAGACGTTACATAATCACATTTAAATTGGTGGAATAATCTTTACAAAATGCTTGTCTGCACAAGTTTTTAGAACTGCAATTTGTTAGCCAAACATAATCCAATGAAATGAAACTATTTCAGGATAGTTCTTCTTGAGTTGTCACATGACTGGGATATAGCAGACGCTTTCATTTAAAGCTCCAGAGGATATGGAATTGGCATGAATAAAGTTTTTAAGTTTATCTTCAAAAAATCAGGACATTGATGGCCAGAATACCCTCCAGTTAACCATGTGAAAATAATAAAAATTAAAATGACAAATTAAAAGCAAGGAATTCAAATCAAAGACAGTCAGAATAAAGCTTGGCTTTGAAAAGCTTCAGCCCCTTTCCTGGAAGTCCTAGCCTTCATACTAAGAATCTCAGAGATAGTTCTGTTAAAGTATATTTACTAAAACAAAACACATCCATCTTACTTTAAAATTTTATTCTAAAGTTTAAAACCAACCTCATGTTTCTTTTAAATCATTTCTAAACCTTTCTTAGTGGAAAACTTAGCCCATAATTTTTAAGCTTAAAAATATCTCTGATCACATCAATGACTTATATAGTTTGTATATTACCTCAAACTTCATCCCCAAGAGCAAAAGCATGAATTCAATAAAATGAATAACAGTGTCTAAGCTGAAATCACAGTAGTCAGTAAATATTTCTATAGCTAGTTCAAAATGTAAATATTTGGTTCCCAAAGAATCTCTATTATTGCCTAAGGACTAATTTTGTCTAATAAACTTCTTCAAATAAAGCAAAACCATGTTAGGAGAGAATTTTACTTGATACCCATCCCCTTACAAGAAAAAAAAAAAAAAAGCAGGCAGTCTCTCTCCCCATCTATCTAGCTATCAAGACACAGGGACATATGGTTCAAAAGTTTACCAGGGTATTTTTATTCCCAGCCACACCAAAAAATAACATCCTTTAGTGCTGTTTCAGAAATGAAGGAGCACTATTTAAATACATCAAGTTATTTGTTAAAGAACACATACTAAACCCTGGAATTGAACCTCAAAGTCCATCCCAAAAAACAGATCAGATATTGGGGCCTTTCCAAGCAAAATTGATTTATGATTAAAATCTCACTTAGACCAGTTCTTATATTTTGACAAGGAAAGAAGCATTTTAGCTATTTGTACATGGTCAAGAGCGTCCAGAAATAGCAGCTCTGGGTGAATGTCATGGGGTATGTTGGCAGCAGCCTGATAGCAAACCTCCAGGGAACAGCATGCAAAGCTGAAAAGGTTTCCTAAAAGGAGGTGAAGGGCCAACAATGTCATTTCTAGTGAATACCTTGCTTCTTGACCACACAGGCAGCTAAGAAATCAAGAGTTCAAGTTCGAATCCATTCATCCTAGATTCAATTTGTACCTAGACAAACTCTAGAAATTTCTTTCTCCCAAAATTGAAGGTGTGCTTTGACATGACAAAAAGCCAAAAAAAAAAAAAAAAAAAAAAAAGCAATCCACCCTTCCCAACAGACAATTCACAGTGAGGCCACAAGGGCTGAAGATCTCAAGACACTAAGTCCTTCCCCAACAGCAGCCCTGGCCTGAAGTTCAACCTCTATGCAGGGCCTCCTGCCTCCTCCTCACAAGGTTGTTTCCTCCTTAGCTCTCTATGAGACTGTTTCTTTCATTATTACCTCCCTGTTGTGACAAAACTCAGTCAAATTGAGTATATCCTAGAATGAGTTTGAGAGACACCTACAAGGATGATTCAGATATCCACAGGTGTTTCTTTCCAAACAGTTCCATGGTCCAATACTTTCAGGAAACTCTGGATTACAGAAGGTTTTAAATGTTTCCTTTTTTGAGTTTAGCAGGAGTCTAAACAGATGGCTATTGACTAGGACCCAACCCAGAACAATACACATGTTAAACATGACCACACTTATTCTCCGCCCCCCACTTCATCTTCTCATGGTTCTAAACTGGGGAGTTGCCTGTGGTCCCTCCCTCCCAACAACTGTTTCTCCCACAATGGGTGTTTCGACTCAAAATAAGAGGCAGAGAAATATTAAGAGGCTTTAAATTGGTCTTGAGGTCCTTTTCATAGTCCTTTTGACTGTAAGACTTAGGGGTCCTCTGGACAAGTGGGATCTTGGGTCTATCAAAAGTTTCCCACATCTCCTAAAACAAATGAATTAAGATATAAATAGCTGGAGTTGGTGTATTAAAGGAGATAGGGGTATAATAGCATTCCCTGTCATAAAATGTAAGGAATTATTATTTTCACATCATTAAGTAAGCCCCTTTTATATACCACCACGCACAACTAAGCACTTAATAAATACTTTTTAGAATTATAATGATTGAGTAAATTGAATCCATGCAATTATGTTTCTGAAACTCAGAGATGTGGAATGACATATGGCCAAAGTGGGGAGAGGTAGGAGCCGAAAAGAGGGTGTTGAAGAGAGTAATTAAATAAATGAGCCTTCAACCCAGCAGGACTAGTTTGGCAGGTTGAGATTTTCCCCCCACAGGGCCCAGGGATGACATCATGGGAATCCAAGTCAAGACCAGCCATGAGGTTAATGTGGCTGAGAACCCCCAAACCCACCTAAAATGTCAAAGTATGGGTGTACAATGAGCCAGTGTTGCCCTGTGTACAAACAGAATATTCTGGATAAGCCAGAAAAGTATGAGCAGTGAAGGGAGAAAGAGAGCAAATATGAGAGGAAAGTACAGGGAGCAGGGGAGTTGAAGGGAAAGATTTCCCCAGCTCAGTCAGGACCAGAAATTTCTGCTCTCTGGAAAGACAAGCACAGTACAGGAGTGGGAGTCTCCATGGATCTCTGCTTCATGTAAAGGATATCCCAGGTTCTGGAGGCTCAAGTCGGGGCAACAAAGCATCCTCAAAACCAAAGAGCCAGAGGATTCGACTCTTAGTCTCGCTGGAGACTCTACTAAGAGGAAATGAGAATGATGGATCCAGATGACAGGAAGAAGCTCATAGACCATCCCAGAGAAGAAGAAAGACTACAAAAGCAGGTATTTTAACCCACGTTTCCCACCATGACCACCACCAATTTTAATTCAAGGTAGGAATTAGAGCTATTTCCAAGGCAAGGTAGTAAACTTTTGAAAGATCAATTCTTCTCGGGAAGATATTCCAAAAGAGCAGAAGTCTCGCAGACCAGGCCTGGCCTTGCTACTAACTGAAGGAATTTCTTCTCAGTCCTTCAATGACCACATCAGACGAGCAAAGGAGATAATGCAGGTAAAGGAGATTTGAAAGTACAATGCACCATGGCACAAGAAGGGCCTACTATATATAACTATCCATGCACAGCCTTTCTGATGGGTGGGTCTTTTGACTGATGGGTGGGTCTTTTGCAGTCATCATCTTGTAACCCAATGGAGCCCTGTTTTCTCTTTAGTCCCCCACAAATGCCAAAACCAACCTAGGCTTAATCAGGAGACCCAAGTGTACCCAACGTACTTATCTCACAGAAGATGTCCATGGGACCCCAAGGCCTTCTCCTTTTCTCTGTGTATCCACTTGTATTTTCTGTTATGTTTTTACTTGCTATATGTGTCCAATTCTATTTTCAATGATTGACCTGGATTTTAGGTTTTAATAGCCTAAATATCAAATTTTGTTGGTTCAGCTGCATAGTTAAAATGCTTTCACTCTTTTACCCTTAAATTAATGAATACCATTCAACAATGAAGGATTCTGTTTAATTTTTTTTCTTTAATGAGATTTAAATTATTCTGTTTGCACATGGCCCAAGAGAGGCTTTTCTTGGGGGTTTGAGGGGGGCAGTCGTTGAAGTGGTACAAGTTGATTTTCCTTAGTAGAAAAAGATTCTTGTGACTGTAAAAATCGAGAGCTTCCCCACCTGGTAGTTATTTAGGAAACTGATTTTTTAACCTAATCATAGGATTCTTACACTTATATTAAATTCCACTTTTGTTAGTTTTGACCTACAATTTATCCTGTACATCCGTTTTGAAATTAAGCTTTTATTGTTTTGTTTTTAAAGACTTGTTTTAAAGTAAGGACTTAAAAAGTCAAAGAGGGACTAATCATCTCCTTTCCACAGAACCTACCACCTCCTCCCCACAGCTATTCACCCCAAACTCAATTTGGACAAATGCATGCAGAGGAATATCCTTCAAAATCTGTCTTGTAGGCACTGCATATATCCAGATGTAATAATGTCCTGAAAGTAACCCAAAAGCCCAGATAGGGTTTTGACTTTAGTGTCTACATGTTTCTAGGAGGATGGGGCCATCAAAGGGAACCCAACCCTCAAATACAACTTGATCTATACACTATAAAAAGTTATTAGGTGAACCCACCTTAGGGTAGTGCTACATTCTTTGGCTGGCAATGATTTTGGTTTCCATCAGGAACAAGCTGCCTTAAAACAAGGCCCTTGAAAAGAGTTATTCCAGACCTTGAGAAAGAGAAGCTTGTCAACTGCCAAGTAATTTCAGGAGAGAATTCAGTTGCTCTGGAAACAGATTTTTGACAATGGTTGTGTGTGCCAAAGGGCTGAGCACGCAGAGGGCACTGGGTTCCCGCTCTTTGAGTGATCCTTGGGGCTTAGTTCTCCAAACAGATGACTTCATTCCAACAACAATGCTTTTTTTTTTTTTTTTCTGAGAATCTGCCAGTTAGTACACATAATAAAATAATTTCTCTCATTGACACCAGAGTGGCAGGAACTAAAAACATTTTTTTCTAAGTATGTGAATTAGAAAAGGTAAGTTGGAAAAGAAACAAGATTTCTCAAAAAAAAAAAAAAAAAGAATTGTAGTAACTATGGAAACTAAACACCCAATCAGCAGCTATTTTATCAGTCCCAGTATTGATTAAAGAGGGATGTGGGGCTTTGCACAACTGCCTTATTATCTTAGGGGAAGTTTATCTCAGCCTGAAAAAAGGTGTTTTGCAGCATGTTTTCTAATAATGTCTAGATCTTTGTCTTTCCGGCTCTCCAGAAGACCAAACCTCCTCTCAAGGAACAAAGACCCAAAGGCACACTTTTCTTTTTTTTTTTTTTAAATCCCATGTCCCCCATCTCCCACCCAGGTACTAAAGGGGTAAAAAGATGTAGACAAGGAGGAGTCTTTGGATATAGTTTTTCCTCTATTCGAAGCAAACAGTGAGGGATGAGAGGAGGCATCTCCTCCCCAGTGATGCTCAGTCTGAGCCCAGGAGCCTAAGTCACAGCTGTAAACACACTTGCAAGATGTGGAGAACATGAGAGTTTGCACTTGATAATGCTATTCCACTATCCTTACCCTACTAAACCTTTGGATACCTTTCTATATGTCAGAGTACTTGAACTTTCTGCACAAGTTCAGACAGTATATATTTAGACTGCAGGCCACATATGCTCCCTCCCCCTTTCTCTTCCCTTATTCTCCTTCTCACCCACACTCACCTCCTCTTCCTCCTCTCCTCCTCCAGTTGTAAAAACAATTCTTAGCTCCTAGATTTGATCCATGTACCATTCCTTGTTTACCCCTGCTCTATGTTATGCCACTGAAATTCTGATATCTCAGCCTCATAGAATGTAGGCCACTGTGTAGTCCAAAGTTAAGTCAACCAACCAAGCACACTGTCAGAGCCACTTCCAGTAATTAGGCTAACACGTTATATCCAGAATCCTAAGTGCATTTATATCAATAAATTCAGGTTGACCCCATATTATATTCTATTGTCCTTGGTCTAATACACGTAGAATTTATTCTCACCATACTTCATACTCTCTGGGTTTCCGCTAATGTAAATTAACTAAATCATGCAATTCTCTTGAAGTCTATGCTATCTCTTTTAAAGTCAGATTTGAACTTATACTCCTTTACCTAAGAAGATATGACTTTAGCAATAGTCTAGAGACAATAAAGAGTGCGTTTTTTGGATTTTGTTGTTGTTGTTTGTTTTGTTTTGTTTGTTTCTTTTTGGTACAAGGGATTGAATCCAGGGGCAATTGACTATCACTGCCTTGTTTACTTATTTATTTATTTATTTTTATTTATTTATTTTCTTTTGTTTTTGAGACAAGTTATCACTAAGTTGCTTAGGGCCTCATTAAGTTTCTGAGGCTGGCTTTGAACTTACAAACCTCTTGCCTCAGCCTCCCATGTTGCTGAAATTATAAGTATACACCATCTCACCCAGTAAGAGTGGGTCTTAATGGGAAGGTGGGAAAATAAATTACTCTCATATGACAATATCATCAGGTATGATAAAAATTTCACCAAGAGAAACAATATGAGACTTGAAAGAAGGAGTTTGTTCTTCTAGCAAGAAAGGTTAAGGGAGAAGTAAACTCAAATTTTTCAGCATTTTGTGAACCACTCAAAATTTCCCATTCCAAAGCTCAGAGTCTCACTCCTTCACAATCAATTCTTGAATTTACACTTAGGAATTTGATAAGTCTATTTTTCCAATTTCGATTGTAGTTCTGTAGCCCATACAATTACATTTGGGGCTTGGCTTTCAGTTATGTTTGTTTGTTTGTTTATTCTACATCTCTGAGAGATATAATGATCTTCTATAAGGGGATCATAGAAGTCCTCTGGCTCTCTCTCTTCTTTAAAAGAATTTTAACTATTTTAAGAATCCTATATATTTTTAAACTGTTTTTAGTTGTTGATGAACCTTTATTTTATTTATTTATATGCATTATTTATATGTGAGGATTGAACCCAGTACCTCACACACGCTAGGCAAGCGCTCTACCACTGAGCTACAACCTATAAATTCAGAAAAGGAACACGCATTACATAGGGTTTAGTCTGAGGAAATGTACTTCTCAGCTGCTTGTAGAATCTCAAAATCTCAGAGAAGGAGCCCCTCTGAGCTGGGGCTCAGGTCTCTGGGAAAGAGGTGACCCTTGGCTACAGGTGATACCTCTCAGAGGTAAAACGAAGCTGGTTCTGGTAATACAAAGAAAAGAAAAAGACAAGAGTAAACTTCCAATGTCAAAGCGACACTGACAAGACCAATAAGAAATAGGAAGAAAGTCTTCATTCTCCAGCTCTACCTTCCAGTCTCCCTCTGGTGATGGAAATTATCAGAACCCAATCAAAAGTCAGCAGGCAAGAGAGGCTGAAGTATGTGATTGCCAGAGCTGTAAACCCCGAACCACAGAGCAGAGTGTAGACTTGTGGGTTTCAGGCTGAGAGTCAAGGTGTAAATGAGCATGATCACGGTATGCTTCTCAGAGTCCTTCTTTTTAGAATGGGCCTATTAGATTCTGAGATGCCTTTCAACATTTTATATTCCCACTGTTAACATTTTACAGTCACATTCTTGCTTGTCACACCCAGACCCAAGACTCAGACAGGAAAATCACTCTTACAAGTAAGAAATCTCCTTCTCCACACATCTATGAATGCCTACACTCTACTCAAGTTTTCTTACCTTGGTTATTTTCTTGGTTTTGGCAGATAGACCTGAACACTATTGTAGAACATTTACTTTGACCATCAAAATGCATTTCCAAAGTACATGCTAAGTAGAGTATAAAGATAAATATGACCAAAAAGCTAAAACAAAGTCTAAGAGGAGACAAGCTCATAGCATACTCAATAGAATGCCTTGGAATAACCAATAAGCACTACCATGCAATCTACAAAGTAGCAGTAGTAGTAGCAGCAGTAGTAGTAGTAGTAGTGGTGGTGGTGGTGGTGGTAGTGGTCATTGTCATCGTTGTAATAGTAGTAGTAACGGCAGTAAAAAAAATAAAAATAAAAAATGTATCAAGCTAAAACATTAGGTACCAGGCACCAAGCCATTTACATATATTAATTCATTGTATCCTCCTACCCTATGAAGTAGGAATTAAAATTATCCCTAGATTACAGATGATGAAGTGTAAAACTAGCCTATACAAGTCTCATTAAAGCATTATCTAAACTATAATATATACCTCTATAGCAGATAGATAGAGAGATTGATAGTTTGATTGATTGATTCACTTCCTAAGCCCACCCTGATGAAGAACCTAACACCTCAACAGTGTTGCATTTTATGGTGGGAGTTAGTCACAGTAAGAGCCTTTAGCAATCTCTTTTGGTACATTTCCAATGAAAGCGATGAACTTGCTCCAGATTCAGATTCCAGAACTTTCAGAGACTGGAGATAGTGGTGATCTGTCTGTGAGGCTTCCATGTGTATCATTTCTCAGAAGCCAGCTAGCAGAACAGGCCACCTGCCAGGATATGGTTAGCACATTTATGTCGACTGGTTTGTCAGCCAGGTACCAGGGCTTTTTCTAAGTCATAGCTTCCAAACCATGGGAACATAAAACCACAACCCTAGCCAAGATAGCAATAAGAGACTTTTCTTTGTATGCCACACTAATGGCTCTACAAAACAGTATGTGACATACTTCTGTGCACTGTAACTGGCAGTTCAGAGCAGCACAGTCCTTTCTGACCTGATGTGTTTCTCTTCCAGCTGTTTTAAATTCATTTTTTTAAGACAAGAACCAGAGTGAGTGAGAAAATGAAGGATACTTTGATATTAAGAAAGACTAGAGCCAAGTTTCCCCCCCAAATCATGTTGGAGCCCTGTCTACAATAAGCAAAAGACACATGAAATTATCTCTAAGAGTCTGGTTCTATTTTTGGAAATCTTAATTCCTCAATATTGACCTAACAGAGGTTTTTTTGCGTTTTGTTTTTGTTTTGTTTTGTTTTGTGTTTAGTTAATCAGACATCAGATAAAACTCCATATGCCTACAAAGAGTAATGGGAAAAGCTTATTCCACTTTGTCTATGAACTAATTTTTTTAAAGGATTAAAAATATGTGAATCTATTCTTTTGAAACATGGGCTTCAAAATTGTACAGGATTTGATCCTGAAAGAAAGGAAATAAACAAGGTTCTACAAATGTCCTCAGCTTCTATCTGAGGACTAGAACAAATGAATATGGAACCCAAGTAGATAGCAGGATCTTGGAAAGTTTGGAAAGGTAGGGTGGATTTAATTTGCAAAGCCAAGCATCAGAAAAGGTAGAGTTGCACAAGAAAGAAAATTCTCAGAAATCAGCATAAATGGCCCCTTGAATCTTTGGCAGAATAGGTAGTTCTGCATGTGTGGTAAGATACCATGAAACCAGGCAAAGAATAAGTATGAGTAAAAAAAAAAAAAAAAAACTACTATTAAGCTGAACAATTCCCAGAACTCATACAGGCCTGGGAGTCTTCCAGGAATCTCACTGAACAAGAAAGGCATTCAGAAGAGACCCCAGAAGTATTAGGGCTAAGCTATATTAGACGGAGGTTACTAAAGACCTGCACTAAAAACAAACCTCAAAAGGATCAAGTTGGTCTGCAAGAAATTTAACTGTCTGACAAAATAAAGTCTACCTATCTTTCAAAGAAAATTCCAAAAGCCACTCAACAAAGTGGTATTCACAATGTCAAGTCGCCTATAAATTTTTTTTTCTTTTTAAACTAATCCTGACCAAAAATAGTAAAGACATACACAGAAATGACAGATGACACATACCTTAAGATTAATATTATATACATATTTAGAAATTTAAAGGAAAACATAAACAAAAGAAATTGAAGATGAAAAGATAACCAAATAAAATTTCAAAAGCTAAAAAATACATTACCTGATGAAAATTTGGCTGAATGAGATTAATACCAAATCATATACTGGGGGCGGGGGGGGAACAGTGAACTTGAAGATAGAGAAATAGAAAATGCATGGAAAAATGGCTCATTTTTTTTTCAAAACTTAATAAAAAGCATAAGCCTATAGACTCAGGAATACAATACAGCTCCAACAGTATAAGCATAAAGAAAAACACGTTAGAAAGTATCATCTTAAAATTGTTGGAAACCAGAAGTGGAAAGAAAAAGCCAAAGGAGGAAAAAGTCACTTGATACAAAAGAATTAAGGTAAGAAAACCACTGATTTCATATCAAAAACACAAATGAGCCAGAGAAAATCAAATGGCATTTTTAAACTACTGAAAGGTGACAAAAGTAAACCCAGACTACTATATACAGCAAAAAATATTTGAGAAAAATGAAGATATTTTTAGACAAAAATTGAGACAATTTATGATCCTCAGATTTGTACAATAAATGTACAAGGAAGTTATTTAGCCTGAAGGAAAATGCTAACTATCAGAACCTCACCCATGAAAGGAACGAAAGACCTCCAAAAATGGTAAGTATGTGAGAAAATATCAAAAGCTTTTTTAATTTTAAAATTTCTTTAAACATAGTTTAAAACAAAAATGATAAAAATGTATTAAAGAGATTGGTATGATAATCAATAGCACAAAGAATGAAAGTGGAGAAATCGGAGTATGTAATTTTGATGTTCTTACTTTACAAATGTGAAGTGGTAGCACATTGCTTGTAGGTAAACCATGATAACATATAGATGTATACCTTAAGTGCTGTAATGACCACCAATAAAAAGAATTAAAAATAGCCAATATTAGAGATAAAATAAAATGCTTAATTACTGGATACAAAGACAGTAAGGAAAAGAAAAAATTCGGGGTGGGGGTGAGTATGGGACAAATAGAAAACAAGTAGCAAGCTGATAAACTTAAATCTAAGTATATGGCATTACTTTAAATATAAATGGTCTAAATACTACAAAGTAAAAATCAGAGGTTGTCAGATGAGCTTTTTAAAACACAAGCCCTAATTATATGCTTTCAGTGAAAAACACTTCAAATATATTGAAACAAAGAAGTCAATAAAAAAGGAATGTAAGATATATGCCATGCAAATACAAATTATAAAAAACTAGAAAGAATATATTAATTTCAGACAGAGCAGATATCAGGACAAGAAAAAGTAAAAGAAATAGGTGCTTTGATAAAAAGGTCAGTCTTCATGAAGACATAACAATCCTAAGTATGTGTGCATCTAATAACAGAGCTTCAAAATACTTGAAGAAACACTACTACAACAGTAGCAGGGGGAAATGAGCTTACACATAGGTAACTTTCAACACTGCTCTTTCTTTCTTCTTTTAGTGGTGCATATTAATTATATAGAATGGTGGGTTTCATTGTGGCATATTTGTGCATCCAGAAAAGTACACTTTGAACAGTTTCACTCCCTAATATTTCTCCTGTGTTCCCCTCCTCCCTCCTTCTGTTCCTCTTACAATTTCATGGAGTCCCTTTTTTATTTGTTTTTTCCTTCTAGCTTCCACATGTGAGAGAAAATATGAGACTTTTCTGAGTCTGAATAATTTCACTCAAAATTATGTTCTTCAGTTACATCCATTTTCCTACAAATGACATAATTTCATTCTTCTTTACAGCTGAATAAAACTCCATTGTGTGTGTGTCACATTTTCTTTATCCATTCATCTTTTGATGAACTCCTAGATTAATTCTATAAGTTGTTTATTGTAAATTGTGCTGCCACATATGGGCATATCTCTAAGATATGCTGACTTTAATTCTTTTGGATAAATAGCTAGGAGTGGTATAGCTGTAACTTATGGTAGATCTATTTTTTGTGGGGAGGGTGTACTGGGGATTGAACTCAGGGGCACTCGACCACTGAGCCACATCCCCAGGCCTATTTTGTATTTTTATTTAGAGACAGGGTCTCACTAAGTTGCTTAGCACCTTCCTGTTGCGAAGGCTGGCTTTGAACCTGTGATCCTCCTGCCTCAACCTTCTGAGCCACTGGGATTACAAGTGTGTGCCACCACACCAAGCTTAGATCTATTTTTTTAACACTCTTCTTTTGGAAACTGACAGGTACTTTTTTAAAACATTATTAAGAATTTAGAAGACTTGAAAAATTCAATCAAGCAACATCAAATATTTAAAAACACTACACATAACATGGCTGAATATATACTCTGTCAGTTGTAAATGGAACAATCATCATGGTAGACCCATGTTAGGTCATAAAAGAAATCCCAATACATTTTTAAAAATTAAAATCATACAGTGTATATTCTCTGGTAATAATAAAAATAAATTAGAAATTAATAACAAAAGTAAAACTGCAGCATCCCCATTATTTTAGAAATTAAGTAAAGTGCTTCCAAATAAACTATGGGTCAAAGAAGATATCACACGAGAAATGTGAAGATATTTCAAATTATAACAAATAATATATAAAAATGTACAGGATGTAATTACAGGAGTGCTTAAGGAGAAATTAACAGTAGCTTTGAATGCATGAGAAAGAATGTTTCAAAATAAATGATCTAAGCTCAAAAGCTAAAACAAGTTAAACTTTAAATGAATAGAAGGAAGGAAATAATAAAGAGTAGAAATCAATGAAATAGAAAACAGAAAAGCAACAGAGAAGTCTCTCTCCCTCTTTTTCTTTTACTCATTCCTGGAGAATTCAGCTATCACATTGAAAGAATGGACCCATTTGGTGAGGAGCTGAGGCCTTCTGTCCACTTTCATATGACTGGGTGTGGAAGCTGATCCTCCTCTACCAGGCAAGACTGGGGATGACTGCAGCCTTACCCTGCTCTTTACTGCCACATCACGATAGACTCTGAATCAAATCTGTCAGCTAAACTACTTCCAGATTCCTGACCAGAGTAATTGTGTGTGATGATAAATGTTTGTTGTTTTAAGCTCCTTTTAAAAATAGGGAAAAGCTGGACATAGTGGCACACGCCTGTAATTCCAGAGGTTCGGGAGGTTGAGGCAGACGGATTGCAAGTTTGAGGCCAGCTTCAGCAACTTAGCAAGGCCATAAGCAACTTAGTGAGACCATGTCTCTAAATAAAAAATAAAAAGAGTTGGGGCCGTAGCTCAGTAGTTAAGCAGACCTAGGTTCAATCCCCAGTACAAAAAATAAAATAGAAAAAGAAAAAAAAATTAGTGAAACAGTAGCAGATTTTTTAAAATATTTATAAACTTCTACCTACACTGATCAAAATAAAAAGAGAAAAGATTGGAGCTGGGGATGTGGCTCAAGCGGTAGCGCGCTCGTCTGGCATGCATGCAGCCCGGGTTGATCCTCAGCACCACGTACAGATGTTGTGTCTGCCCAAAACTAAAAAATAAATATTAAAAAAAATTCTCTCTCTCTCTCCCTCTCTCTTTAAAAAAAAAGGCAAATCTTTTGAAAAGATAAAAGATAAAAACTAGTATACGAACAAATTTAAATCTGAATACAATGCAGTTCCAATAAAAATACCAGAAAGATCTTTTAAAAGAAATTGACAGGCTGCTTAAAATTTTATAGTGATATATACAAAGAACCAAGAATAACCAAGCAGTTTTGGAAAGGAATAACAAATTTGAAAAACGTACACTTCTAAAAGTTATTGAAATGGAGATAGTGTGGCATTTATATAAGGATAGATGTATAAATAAACAGAAAACAATAGAGAGTCCATAAATATAACCACATGAGGATGGACTGATTTCAACCATAATCCAATAAATAAAGAAGAATGTTTTTAACATAGTTCTAGAAAAACCAAATACTATATTTTTAAAAATAAGCTTTGGCCTTTGCCTCACACCAAAGACAAAAACTGACTCAAAATTATTATAGAAATAAAACCTAAGGCCAGGCATGGTGGCGCATGCCTGTAATCCCAGCAGCTCAGGAGGCTGAGGCAGGAGAATTATAAGTTCAAAGCCAGTCTCAGCAAAAGCGAGGCGCTAAGCAACTCAGTGAGACCTGTCTCTAAGTAAAATATAAAATTGGGCTGGGGATGTGGCTCAGTGGTCAAGTGCTCCTGAGTTCAATCCCTGCTATCCCACCCCACCCTACCCCACCCCCCCCCAAAAAGAAATAGAACCTAAAACTGTAAAACTTCTGGGAAAAATGCACAGGATAAAAATCTTTGTGATCATGGGGTAAGCAAAGAATTTTTAGATAGAACAGATAAAAATCACAATATACAAAAGAACAAAATTATAAATTAAACATTATCAAAATTAAAGACTTAACTAGTCCAAAGATACCATTGCAGAATAAAAACGCAATCCACTGACTGGGAGATAATATTCACAGTGCAATGCCTAATGAAGTTCTTATATCAAGAATATTTAAAGAGCTCCTGCAATTCTATAGAAAGTGGGGGGGGGGGGGTTTAACAGGCAGAAAATTTGAACAGGCACTTCACAAAAGATACACTAATATCCAGTAAGTGCATGAAACATCTTGGACATCAGGAAAATGTATATTTCAACCATACTAACATGGAATTATTTTTTTATTTATTTCTTAGCTGGAGTTGTACACAATACATTTATTTTATTTATTTATTTTTATGTGGTACTGAGGATTGAACCCTGGGCCTCACATATGCTAGGCGAGCACTCTACTGCTGAGCCACAACCCCAGCCCAACCATACTCACATGGAATTATTTACAATGAAAGACTGACACTGTGAAAGAAGGGCAGGATATAGAGCTTCTGGAACTTTCATACATTTTTTTTTTTTAGTGAGAATATAAAAAGTAACAACCACTTTTGAAAACAGAATGATAATATAAAGTTTAACATAAATTTCCTGTATGATTCAGTAATCCCACTCCTCAAAACTTAAATCTAAGATTGGGCTGGGGATATGGCTCAAGCGGTAGCATGCTCACCTGGCATGTGCGGGGCGCTGGGTTCCATCCTCAGCACCACATAAAAATAAAATAAAGAGATGTTGTGTCCACTGAAAACTAAAAAATAAATATTAAAAAATTCTCTCTCTCTCTCTTTTAAAAAAATTTATCTAAGATAAATGAAAATGGATGCCCACACAAACATTTTTACATGAATGTGCATACCAGCCTTATTCATAATGTTTTACAATTGTAAACTGGAGAATGAGTATCATATAGAGAATGAATAAACAAAGTATAATATGTCCATATGATGGAAAATTATTTAGCAATAATACTAATATAACAAAACAATAATAATATATATAATACTAATATAACAAAATAATAATAATAATAATAATATAACAAAATTAGAATAAATAAATAAATAATATTGATACAACAAAATGAATAAATCTCAAAAATATTATGCCTATGAAGGAGTATATGCTGTAAGATTCCATGAAAATCTAGAAGAGGCAAACTAAGCAATTGTGAGAGCAAGCAATGTATGGTTGCTGGGGGCCACGGATGGCAGGGATTTACTTCATAGGAACACATATTATTTGAATGATAAATATATTTTGTCTTGACTGTAATGGTTGTCACACAATTATATACATTTATCAAAATTTATTGAACTCTATATTTTAAATGTGTACATTTTACTAAGTGCAAATTGTACTGCAAATCTTATTTTAATTTTTTTTTTAAAACTGATTTCACAGAATAACCAGTGTATACTTTTATCATTCAAACCAGCATGTAAGATTTTGAGATAATAGGGCATCTGTAAGGCCTATTCCCAGCAAGATTGTCCTTATGGAGATCTTTCCATCTTGAACAATGCTGTGTTTAGATAAATTGCATTCTCCAAAGATGGTAGCATACCATGAACTTGATACTCCTCCCATCAAAAAGTGAAGTCTGTACCTTCTCTAAAACCAACAGAAATGCAGTGGAAATGACACTGCATGACTTCCAAGGCTAAGTTAGAAAAAGTAATGACTGCTTAGCTCATGAGAGCCCTGAGCTACTATGCACACAGTCCAAATCCCTGAAGCCACTATACTGTGAAGAAACCAAATATCCCAACTGGAGAGACCAAATGGAAAACACTGTGACTATGTGGAGAGAAAGATTCCCCAGTCAGAGTCAGACCTTAGCTTCTTCCAGCACCCACTGTTCCAATCTCCTGCTACTCCAGACTACAGCCCATGAGAAACCTTCTTCCAGGACCACACATCATACCCCTTCCCACATTTCTGAGCTACAGAAAGTACGAGGAGATTTGACCTGCAATGAGGATAACGGAATCACACCCGCAACACTACCACACTTGGATCAGTGTTCCAAGTCAATGGAAAGAGAAGGTGCAACACCACCATCCTTTTAAATAAACCCAGAAGCATTCCACTCTTTGATTCACTGCTCCCAGGTAGAAATCAGCACGCCTTCTTTTACTTTTAAGACTAACAAAACATGTGCATTAAGTGACTTCCTATTATCCTGGAAAAGGGCATTGTATTAATCCCCACTGAGACAGCCTGGCTCTTTTGCAGGAGTGGTGACAAATAAATGGTTAAACCTACAGGCACAATAGACTTCTCTTTTTCTGGACCCTGGACTCTCTCTGGGAGAAAAAGAATTTTTCTAAAATTCTACTACAAAAATAGTTTTACTGGGCTGGGGTTGTGGCTCAATGGTAGAGCACTTGCCAAGCACACATGAGGAAGTGGGTTTGATACCCAGTACCACATTAAAAAAAGAAAAAATAATAAATAAATAAACAAAACAAAGGCATTGTGTCCATGTAATAGATAGATAGATAGATAGATAGGCAAACAGCATTGGCCGAACCCAGAGGAACTTCAGAAACTTGGGCTTATTTCTTTCTTAGTGAAGGTTCATGATATACATTATGTAAGACATAGCACTAGACCAGGAGCCGGCCCAAACAAGACTTTGAAAAATAATTCTAGTTCAAAACACATCAATCTGCTACATCAGCATGTTGAAGAGACAAGCTGAGCTCCAGGGAGGCCTACCCACTGGTAGGCATAGTCTTGCCATGGCAGCTAATGGGCAAACTGCCTTTCCCCTGATCAAAATCCATCCATCCATCTCTGCTAAGCAGCAAGCATGAAATAAATTGAAGCAAACCAAAAAGGAGCATACACACCGGCGTACACACACACACACACACACACACACAGACGCACACATTGACCTTTCTCACCCACCAGTCAGGGAAAGCGCGCAAATAAAAATGAAGTATGTGCCTGTGTTTAGTTTAAAGTGGATGTTTATTTTTCAGTTTCCATAGGAAATAATTGAGCTAACACTATCTTCCAAAAGTAAATACCTTTATGCAAAACTCCCTAAAACTGATCCCAGGCCAAGATTCCTGCTTCGGCCGCCTTTTGCCCTCATGCCTCCGAATTCTCACATTGTGGTCCAAAGCAGAGGATTATTAACAGAGAGGAAAGGCCTTGCTTCTTCCCCCAGCTCTTCTGAAAATTGAATTGCAGTTTTTTTCATATCCCTCTTGCCAGATCCTACTGCTTGAGATGAGAGATATCTAAAGGGAAACCAGAAATGTGAGGACTCCTGGAGGTTTGACCTTGTCAGTTCCTCTTGGCCATGAACCCTTTATTCAAACCTAACTGAGTCTTTTCTGGAATTCTGTAAGCCAGAAAGGCTGGTGTTGTGTTTGGGTTGTGTTTCTGGGGAGCCCTGTGAGTTTTGTGCTGCTGTACTTTGAGTAGTATTTTTCCATACATTATTTTTGGGTTTTGCTAACTTTCCTCCAAGATTCTGTTCTCTAACCACTCTCCCTTCATCAACACCACCATGACCTTCTAACATCATCTGTCTGGTTTTAAAAGAACCAGATATTCCTAATGTCAATGTAATGATCCCTACATATTTTTTTATCACCAAAAACTACATTTTCTAAGCACTATCCTTTTTGGAAATGCAGTAAGCTCCTAACGTTTTTGAGGGGACAGTTCTAGAGACCTTCTCCAACCCCAAAATCTCAGACACAGGAATGTTTACACAGGCCTCTGGCTCTGAGTCAAGAGGTCTGAATTTCCTTTGTATGTCATCGCTCTAACCACATTTTGACCTGGATAAATGCATATAAATGGAGAAAACATGACCAACTACAGATTCGGGCTCATAAAAAAAGATTAAATTATTGAAGATAGTGTGAAAGGAGACCTGAAAGGAATTCGAGCCTTCTGCTCTTAACAGAAATCAAGCCCATACACATTAAAAATCAGTTGTTGAAATTGTTAGGCTGATTGCAGAAAAGTTATTAAAGAGTTTTTATCATTATATAAAGTGCACATTCTGTTTTTGCTCAGTGTATTCACTGAAGATGAATTCTAGCCTTACTGCAAAGGCTGAAGTCCTTATGTGTTATTAGAACATAAATGTTAAGACCCTACACATATCACCCAAAAGATAACCAGCAAAGACTGTTAAGCAAACCAAAACAAATATTCAGGAATGTATTCAGAAGGGGATAAGGAAAAAGTGTACTCAACTCAAAAAGTCCAAGAAAGGCAAAACAATTAACAAAATAAATGTCCATCCATTCAATGAAGTAGAAGGCAAACATTAAAATTATCAGCATGTACTTGCAATGTGGCTGTCACCGATCCAAAGGACCCCAAGTTCTTTAGGGCACATTATCCCATGAAATTGGCTCAAGTCTCTGTTCAGGAAATAATCTTCCTGGACAGCTAAGCATGGGCCTCCTGGAAGGAACAGATTCTATTTATTCATTAATTTGAGTCTTCTGCACATGGTATTGGAATGCTATCTCCTGATTGAGTTTAGTCAAGAAAAAATATCCTTAATGTAACACCCACCATCTCCACTGATTTACTTACAGCTCTTGACCTGGAATCCCAACTTTGTTCCTAGTTGTGTAACTTTGGGAAAGAGAGTTAACCTGCCTATTCTTTAGTCTCCTTACTTACAGAAAGACATGATGACACACTTTAAGAATTATTGGTCTTTTTGAGAGTTATTGTAAGGAAAAACAAAACACATAAAAGTGCCTGGCACATAGGTCAGGATTTATTGATGGGTATTCTTGCTTTTCTTCTTACTTCCATATGAAAGTCATTGTCTGCCTAGTATTCAACTATTCACAAACAAAATAGAATGCAGTTTACACACCTAAGAAACATGCTATTTCTCTTCCTTAGATATTTATAATTCATGATAGAAACTATGAGATCTCCTTTTCCAAGTTTTAACTTCAACTAAGACCTTTGGAGTGCTGTACACATCCTTAGTTTGTGGCTGGATCTGTCATGTCATTTCAAAGGAGGAAGGGCTATTCATCAAAAACTAATTACAGATGAAGCACTGCTTAAGGCATATATATACTCTTTCACATTGCTAAGCTAATTTTAAAGGTGAAGCAATAGAGATCCAGAATGGTTAAGAAACTAGCCCTAGATTCCAGCTAAGTAAATGACAGAACCAGAATTCTTATTTGGACCTGTTCAACTCTAAAGACCATGCGCTTTCCATTACATTCAGCTGCCAAGTTCAGTTTCTTACCACAATGTCGTGAACTACTGTTACAAGAAAATGAGACCACTGTTTACTATCTGTCATGGCTAGATTTTAAATCAAGCCTGAGGCCATAAAACTTATGACCTCTAAGTCTTAAATAAAAACCCGCTTGAATTAAAACAAAACAATGGGAAAATGCCTTAGTAATAATATTTGAAAAATCTCCAGAATGTGAGATTTCAACTGGCTTTATTTAGTGGAATGTCCCTACGCAGAGATGGATGGACATCCGTGGGTGTCAGAGCGGTCCATCTCTCCAGAGTGGAATTTTTGAATCTAAAGCTATGTGTTCTTTCTTCCTTGGTCACCAAGCCACAGTTTTATCTGCCATAATTACCCCTTTCTACGGTTTGTAAGCCTTTACCCCAACAAGATTACAAATTCTGACTTGGATTAATTTTAAATGAAAAAACAAATGAGCTTCATTCTTTCAGTACATGAGTATAAGTAGGCAAAGAAAATTGTGGTTGGCTATACCTTTCCTAGTCCCATGATTCTCTGATACACTCTTCTCCAAACAACCACTAACCAAGCTGAGCACTAGCAGGATGGCCTTCCTCCTGTGCCACCCTCATCAGTCCCTGCCTCATGCCAAGGGCCAGCTTTTAGCCCACAAGCCTGCTACACCACTTGGCACTATTCAGTATACATTTGTTCAATTAATACATGAATGAAAACTTGTTTTCCTGAAACATCAAGGGAACAAAATCATCCCTTCCTGGCTTCCCCATACCAAGCCTGGCCTTTCTTTTTACCTGGACCTCCTGCCTACAGGTTGAAGCCTCCTAACTCACAGGTCAAATGCTTTCTTGGTTTCCATCTGTAAGTCATGATGCCTGTCTACCCTAAGGTCTTAAGAGGATCAAATTGGATGAGGTGGTCAAGAGCCTATGAGTCACAGTGGATGCACTGGGCCCTTGAAGATGGGCCAGAGAGAATGCATCAGATTTTCATCCCTGGCCACAAGTTGAAATCACTTGGACAGTTTCCAAAACACAGAGACCTGAAGTCAAGTTAAATCAAAATCTCTGGGGCACTTAGATGGGCCAGATTATGTATAATTTGAAATGTAGCTAAGATTAAAGATCATGAGGTTGGAGGAGAACAGAAAGGCGGTACACTGGCCCCACAGAGTGGGAAGAAGCACCTTGCTCTCCTACAAGGGGAGGGTGAGAAGCAGAAAGCCCACTCTGGAGGAGCAGCTACTGCCTCTGGGCACAGTGTCCTCCCAGCACTGCCTCCTTGCTGCTGCCTGGGCTCCACTGCCTCCCTCCTCTCCTCTAAATAGTCCTAAAACAGGCTGTGGTCTCCTCCTGGGTAGGGCAATGGGAACCCCAGGCATCCCACTCCTTAAAAATAGAACCAGCCTCCATCTCATGCTCTATGCTCACTAGCCTCATTTCTCAAAGGACTGTGCTGTCTCCATCCTCTCTTCTCCTCCTTAAAACTGGAGATTCCAAGTGACAAACCCCAAATCGATACTGATGCCCATTCAAAGCATTATGAAAAGGTGTGCATTTCAGTGAGTCCTAAAGGCAAGCTGCAGGAGGGAGAATAACCAGAGACCCAAATGTCAGAGCCACTTATGTCCTTTCTGTTATGACAGAGTCACTGGGGGAAAAAAAAATGCCTCTCAGATCTAATGTGGCATAGGAAACACACACACACACACACACACACACGCTCACACACACACACAGGCACATCTGTGTTTGATTTGCCCCCAGGTTCACAGCCCAACTTTTAAGGTCTGAATATTTGTGTCCACCCAAAATTCATAGGTTGAACCCTAACCCTCCCATGTGGCTCTATTTAGACCTGGGTTCTCTTAGGAAGTGATCAAGGTTAAATAAGGTCATAAGGGTGGGGCCCTAGCTGGATAGGATCCGTGTCCTAATAGGAGACATCAGAGAGTTCATTACCCACTCTCCCTCCCTACCAAACTCTGGCCATTGCGGACATGGCTAGAAGGCAGCCATCTTCAAGCCAAGAAGAACGTTCTCATCAGGAACCAATTCTGCCAGACCTTGACCTGGGACTTTAAGCCTCCAGAACTGTGAGAAAATAAATGTAAACCATCTACTCTAGGGTATTTTATTACAATCCAAGAAGACCAAAACAACAACCTTAGACAAATCACAAGACCCCCTAGCCTCAGTTTCCTCATCAGTAAGAGATAAATCCTGTTCATAAACATGGAATGAAGTAATGTGTGTTTAAGGGTTTTGTAAATAATAGAGTATTGAAGGCATTAAATCATTCATTAATCTCCACCTCTGTGCTCTCACACTTTTCAATCTTTGTACTAGCCAACTATTTACCACACTATATTAGATTGAATTGTTTATATCCTTATGGCCAGGAGCCAAGTCTCATTCATCTTTGCATATCCAATGACAAGGCATACAGTCACTGCTCAAGAAAGGATTATGAAACAATCCCCAGGTGGCATTAGATACCCTTTTTTCTGTGTCCCTTAACACCTTTGTACATGCATCCATCTCTTATCATCAGGTACTGAAATTATTAGTTTTTGTGTTTTTCTTTCCTACTGGAATGTAGGCTCCCAAATGAGAGACCACATACTATCCTTACTGTATCCCTAGTGACTACTTCAGTGACTGGGACCTACCAGAAACTCAGTGAGAACTGATGAAAAGTAAGGAAATGACCCATTTATTGAGGAATGTGCATCACTGAATTTCAGTGTTCACAGCTGCCCTATATTCAATTCACCATCTCTAGCTGAACAAACTAAATGCTCCTTATCCCACTGAAACTTTTTTCAAAGGGCTCCAAAAAGGTCTCAACTCATGAATCTCTTTTATACTATTAGAACCAGCAAAGTATCTGAATGCACCATTTTATTGTACCAATCAATATCATCCCCCAGAGAACCAAGACTAGTCATTTACACCAATAGCAGTTGCTATGCAACCTCGTTCCAAGGCTTGGTTGAAAGATCCATGGCTAAAGCAGTGATTTTTTTTCCACTTGGAAAGGATAATAATTCCTAAGGGGGAAAAACACATTATTATGCAGTCACTCAATCTTCTTACAAAAGGAAATTTAACCACATCAGAAAAGGATGTTTCCTAGGCTATCCCTAAATGGGCTTTCTATAAATAGAAGCATGTATTTAGCTACTGGACTCCAAACACACATACAGAAATATTTATAAATTATATAATATATATAATATATATTATATATATATATGAATTTCAGTGTTCACAGCTGTTCATAATATATATATTTTTATATATGAATTTCAGTGTTCATATTATATTTATAATATATATAAATATAATATATATATTATATTGATGAGTATGTATATGTGTTTACCAAGAAGGGAGTAAATATCATTTCTTTTCATTCCAAAGAAGTTCCAAAATGATAAAATTATTCCATTTTAATTTTTTTCAATTTTTTTGTGTGTGTCTATGTGCACATGTATGTGTGTTACTGAGGATAGAACCCAGGGCCTTGAGCATACGAGGCAAACACTTTAAGTCCATTTCTTTTTACAGAAGCTAAACTTTTTAAATAAAAAATTTCAATTTTCTCAGAGGAAAAAAATCAGAAAATCTATGGGAGATAAACCCATATCAAATGCCTAGACAAAATAAAATCACTGCTAGCATTTGGTATGTAACCCTCCAAATGTTTATACATAAGAACATTTATATACATAAAACACCAAAATGGGAACATATTTTATATAGTTTGGATACTTCCTTGCTTCAAAAATTCACAATATGCTACGGATATCTTTCCAAGTCAATATGTAGTTAGATCATCATTTTTAAGGCTGCATAATATGCCAGTTTAAATACAATACAATGCAATTATCTTCTTGTTGTGTTCATTTTTCATTAATATAAATAATGTAAAAAACATTTTCATGGACATTTCTTTGAAAATGCATCTGATTGCTTGAGTAAGTTTTAATTCATGGACTAGGTCAGAGATCATACATTTAATTTGAATTCCCAGTACCAAATAAGTTTAAAAGTTTACCAAGAAGGTAAATAATTAACATTACTGTACTAAAGCTATTCTCAAACAGCAAAAACTAATAATATCAAAAGAAATGAAATTGGACCAGAGAGAGAACATTAATACTACAAGATTAGTAACACCCAAGAATGTCTGGCCAAAAATGTAGGGTCATAGCATGAAGGACCCCCAGGTGGTGCAAAAGCCCTCACTTGCATATGCTTCCCAGTTCTGCTCCCTATTCCTTCACTTTCCTCAATCTTGAGAAACTGAATGTACAGTTGCCAGAATAGTATTTTACAGTATGTAAAAATAGAGCTGAGACCTACAACCTGTAGCAACCAGCCCAGGAAGTCAACCTACTATTTACAATAATCAGCCCAGTGTTAAAAGGGGAAATTCCTTAGGCCAATTATGTCTAATAGCAAAGAAGAACAACCAAAACAGGATTCCCAATCAGGCAGCTCCCAGAACCAGATCAGGTTCTAAGAACTCCAACTAACAAAGTTATCTGACAGTCTTTATAGAAAAAAACTGAAAGCAAGACATAGAAAACAACCTAGGTGGCTACAGCTTAGTCCATAAACAATCAATTGTTACAGCTTAGCTAGTTAGTCCACCACAGAGTCTCCTTCAACCAACCAAAGCTTCATTAGTATGATTCAACTCTGTATTGGTCATTGGGCCTGGTGCAGATGACCAGTCCAAACCCATGGCCTCCTAAAAAAAAAAAAAAAAAAATTAACACCAAGAAGCCAATCTGCCTTCCATAGTAAAACCAGTCCAGGAAGAAGTCAAAAAAAATCTCTAAGATAATCAGCCCCAAATGGCCAGGACTTGATTAATAACATAGCTTCCCTAACTTTCGTACTCATTTCCAAAATTTAGGATCAACTGGAGAAAGCCAAATAAGCACCCTCACTGATCACACAGGGACCCCAATCTTGCTATCACCCTTACAGCTTCCCTTGCCAAGAGCCTGCGTTCAGGGCACATCTAAAGCCTTCCTCTTTTCTACCATAAAGCTCTCCCACTCCTCTGCCTGCCTCCGAGTCTCTGGCGAAGCAACTGGGGCTGGCTAACTCGTGATAGCAGCTCTGAATCAGCAGCTTTTGCTTGTCTCCTCTGGATAATCATCATTTATATTCACAGTCTCAACTCCAGCCAGTCCTGATGTTGAGAGGTGACTCTGAAAATTTTTCTAATAAACACACTTCATGATCTTGATTCAACCTACAGTGGGTAGACCATTTGAGAGTTCAAAGCCCAGAAGGCCCATGCAACAATCCAGAAGATTCTAAATTAGAAAAGCCTGGAGCCCTGACTGGGAAATCATAGTCCCTGCATGGCTCTGACTTTAACCTGCTTGATCATTTTAGGCATAATATCTTAATGGTTCTGTTTCAGTTCCTCACCTATAAACTGGGGATAAATCATGTGCTTATTCACAGTCTTGGTATAAGAATAAGACAAAATATAATATAAAAATGTGCCTTGGAATGGTTCCTAATTGTGAAAATACACTAGGTTATCTTGGACACATGCAGCCCTTCCTTCAGCACCCCCTGGTGCCTCAGACATGGGAGAGATCAAATAGGGATAAAGAAGGAAGGAAAAAGAAAATTGGCTCAAGGTACCTTAGCTGGACGAAGTGAGGAAGCATGGCTGCCCAGCCACTGGAGCTGGTTCCCGGTCATGTTATTCTATGCTCTTAAACTCCCACACAAACACTGTTGCTGGCCAAAATACATAAACCTCTTTGAATTACACTCCTTCTCTTACAGGAGCAATTGACTACAGTTGGATGTGATTTTCCTTTGTTTGTTTTAATTTATAGATGACCAGGAATGCTACCCTGCCTCCCTTTGTTTAAACACCCACTATTCTTCCTTCAGAGTGCCTCTTCTGGGGTCTTAGTTTTCTGGTAAATTTTTTTTTTCTAATAATAGCTGTGGTTAGAAGCAGCTTCAAGCACAGCCTCAGGCCCTAAGGCTCATTAAGGACATTCCCCAACTCTCAGACTACAGCAGTAAATCACTGGCTCCAGAGGGTGGGTGGGGTGTGGAGGGCAACCAGAGGGCCTTGAGCTAGCTTTAAGAGGAAGGCTCTTTGGGTCTCACTCCAGGGACTGCTCCTATAAAGAAGAAAGGTTTGAGGAATTTAAGAGGGAGGACACCAAGACCAATAAATACAGACTTAATCTCTCAGTCAGCACCTGTTATGTTGCAAACTTTGCAAGCAGGGAGAGAACCAACTGTACTCAAAGACGATTCCAAAATGTGCCACCTTAGTTTCTCACTTAAAATCCCCCAAAATGACTTCTGTCACACCCACCTCCCAATATGAAGGGAGCCTTTGACTAACATACCCACTAGAAAGACAAGTTACATGATTACAAATCAGTCCTAAGTAGAACAATGGAACCCTCTTTGTTTTTTCCTGCCTTCACTATTTAGTAAGAGGTATATTTCTAGCAATGGCATTTTCCAAAGCTAGTATAGGAACATAAAGTCAAAATGGAGGGTGGGTCAGTTTCAGAAAAGCTGACTGCTTCCTTCTCTTGGAGTGTCACAGTGCATAGTGGAATGCTAAAGTTTTTGAGAGTCCTGTGTTGGAAAAGGTGTTCATATAAAATACTGCATTTCCCAAATCTGCTTAAACACAGAACCCATTTTTGTTCCTACATAACATGTATTGCTATTTTGTAGACAGTACCGTCTGGTTTGAAGAGAAAGGCAAATTTGCCTCCAAAGAAAATCTTCCCAGTGCATGACTCCTCACTAGAGTAATGCTGGCATTCACATGAGCTCCAGTCCCTGGACCAGGAACAAGTGGCAGTTACTCTCAACTCTTCTGTCCCCAACTCCCACCTTCCACTACCTCTCAGCTCTCCTCTGCCACATCTCCTCAGTGAAGACAAGCTGATAGCTTCATGGAGCCACGTGGCAGAGAGTGACACAATTAAAATGGATACCAGCCAAAGAAATCTGTGAAGCAGATGATAATATCAAATATACATTCAGCGCATTTTTATGTGGTTCTTAAATGGAAAGAAAGATTTCTCTTCTTTCAGTCCTTCTGTTCATAATTTTTAACAAATGGACTTCTTGGAATAAGCACATTTAGAGATGGAAGGAAAATATCTGTACTTAAAACTTAAGTTTTCATTAAAGAAAATATCCCAAAGAAAAAGTGCCAGGCAATTTGCAGGACCCAACTGAGGACTGATTTTTAAGACTACCCATGGAAAATGGTTCACAATGTCCTGTTGAGTGAAATAGCAAGTAGCCAAACAGTGTAAACACTTTTGTAAAGACTCCATGTTTGTTAAAAGAATAAACAGACACAAAAGGAAACTAAGAGAATTTACACCAACTAACTGTCGTTATCTCTGAACGGGGTTTCTTTCTTCTTTCTTTTTACTTATCTAACTTTTCTCAAATTAAAAATGATATTTTCAAAATATCCTCACCCATCTCTCACGTTATTTGTGAAGAAGTGATCCAAGAACAAAGGAAACTGTTGTGGGGGAGCGGGGAGACTCCCTCTTCTCGTGAGAACATCATGGAATCCCTTACCCCTCCCCCTCCTCTCTGAAAGGCGCCAATCCCATAGGACACAGTGTCTGCTCACTGTTCCTGAGTCATCCTGCCAATCAGCACCCACCATGTCGCCTATGCAACCCTTCTTAAGCCGAAGCTTGCCACCTGACGCTCTCTGCCCTCTTCCTCTTCTTTCTCTCCTCTCTCTGCTCTCCCTCTCTCTTTGCCCTCCTCCTCTCCTCTCTTTGCTCTCTGCCTCTCCTTAGGGCAGCCCCCCAATAAAATCTCTTGGTTGAATCTCCCTCTGGGGTGAGTCACTCACCTTTCAGCTTTCCTTGTGGGGAAAAGAAAATCTTCCCAGTGCATGATTCCTGCACTGGGAATCACGACTAGACGGGAGTGGACAATGGGCAGCCAAGGACAAGACCATACCTTCCACAGCACTTAGTATAGGTGAAAGGAAAGCAAGAAACTGGGAGATGAGTGAGCAAGAAATGAAAGATGGAGACCAGGCAGAGATACACATGAGAGTTTATTTGTCAGAGCTGCAAATAGAGACACATCTCTCCATAGACAGAGAGAGGCAAAACAGGCTTGAGGTTGGGGACTTTTATGGGGCAGGCTAAGAGATTGGAGGAGGGGTGGTCCTAATGCAGGCAGTGAAAAGTTGGGCTGGTATGAGGGAGTGGTGAGCCTTTCTCAAAAGCGTCCTTGGGCGGGAAAGTGAAATTTTTCTTAAAATGGCAGCTGTCACTTAAGATGGCAGTCCAAATGCTAAGCAAGGACCTTACAATAGGTTTTTGAACACAGCAGGCAATAAGCCCTTGCCAAAGACAAGATAAACTATAGGGTTTATCAACAGCAAGTCATATACTGTCTAAATATCAAGGACAACCAGTACATCTCAAATAAGACCAGTGTGTCCAGGGGTCACAAATAAGATCTCAGCACTCAATATAAAACCACCACCAACAACAACCCCTCTGCACACACACCATAATGAACAGAAGTCCAGGCCTCTCTGAATTTCCTGTTCCCATTCAGTCCAAAGAATGTCCAGGGTTGTAACTCCAATGTCCACCAGTTGGATTGATTCCCCTAGGAGTCCTAATGAAAGGACTGGGGTGTCACATATGTGATCATGATCACCACCTGCCCTCTGCTGTCCTACCCTGTTGACCACTTTGACTTCATCACCTACAGGCTACTGGCCCCCCAAGGCCAAGTGGTCTCCTGGAAACCACCCAGCTCAGCTGCTCTTCACTGTTGCCAACTGCTGGGAAATCCCACGGCTTCTTATAAGGACTTCTACAGAAGATCCCCTCAACAGAGCCTGTGATTCCCTCGGGTCCTCTCCTCTGTACCAGAGCCCCTCTCTCCTTTGAGTGGACAGGATGGACAGGCAGCTCAGGCTTGAAAGGGGGTCTGATGGTAGTGAGAGGAGATTTAGAGAGCAAAGCCATATCTGGGTTGAGAGGAACAGTCTCACCCCGTATCTGAGCTCTAATATTTAGGCCTTGCTGTCCAGAGCAGCCCAGCCTGCCAAAATCCTTCCTTATACAAAGTTTTAATTCAAGGTTTTGTTTCTCTCTCTTTGTTCTGGTTTCCTTTAGATCCCTCACAAAGTACCTCAGGAAGATCAGTAGTCCACAAATGAAGAGAGTTCACATGTTTTCCCCACAAGACTCGGGCTCCAAACAAAGCAAAAAATATGGCTAAAACCTGTACCCCAAACAGTCCAAGATAGTAGACATATAAAGTGCCCCACCCAAACACATTCTTTCTAAGACAGAAAACTAATCAGCCTTGGACACAAAGATTCTTTAAAGGAAGACATGGCTAATTCTGGCCAGTCTCAGCTCTGATGTGGCCAATATGCCTGTCACATGGGTAACAGTGCTAAGTAAGATGTTTGCTCAAAATTCTCACACCAGCTAGGAGAAGCTCTACTAATCTCCTTCAGCCCCCTACTTCCACCCACCACCCACATTACAGGTGAGGAAACAGACTCTATCACTCAAGTCATCGGTATTATTTAGACTGAATTATAAACCTCCAGGTCTCTACCTCTGTGGAATAGAATACCAGACCCTAATATTAAAAAATAACAATAGTTATATTATAGAATACATAATTAAAGACATTTATCCAAATCAGATCCAACTTCTATACTAGTTTGTCTTTTACTTTTGTCTAATTTTCTTTAGTCTTTAGTCTTTTTACAGATAAATAAACTGAGGCACAAAGAGGTAACTTTCCTCAAATCATTCAGTTTGAACGTACGAGAATCAGAATTCCAACTGAAGCCAGTTTATTCCCAAAGCCCATGTTTTTTCTTCTATAGTACTAAACTGATTATGAAAATCAGAGACGGTAGCGTGGATGAAAGCTTTTATGTGTAAGCATGAAGTAGCGATTTATCAAATGAATTTACAAAGCAAACAAAACTGCATGAGTGTGCTGAATGGCACTAAATCCCTCACATTAAAAACCTGTTCCAAATAAATGGATGTTCTGATTTCTCAAAACTGTTGTGATATCTTCGTCAATCATATAGACTAATGACAGGGGAGAGTTCCTCTGAGGAGTAGCATTCTAATCAATTAATTTTGAGGAGAGGTAATAGTATAATGCCTATGCATTCAAGGATATTTCAAATATCAAATGGCAGTTCGTAAAGAAAGAAAATATGCTTTTAATCAATGGGTAAACCATCTCCTTCAATTCTTGAAAACAACTAGAATATGAAAAAGCACCAATTAGTTAAATTTTTATATAAATATTTAGATTAATGAAAGATTACCATATTTCACAAGTACTCTGGAGGGAGCATACTCATATTTTTCAATGTGCCAGATATGGGCTTCAAGTTTTTAATACATGGATAAAATTTTAACACTTCTCAATACTTGGTGGCTGGAAAACACATGAATAGATTTGCAGCAGTGTCTGTGTATATGCATACATAGGAGTTGTGCATATCATGCCATAAATATTTTGTTCATGCTACATGAGGTGGTTGATTAATATGATTCATTTGAATGGATGCCTATCAGTATTGTTTAGAATGAAAACAAAAAATTTTTTAAGAAACTACAAAACAGTGGGCATGCCTTCTATTTTATAAGAAAGAAAATCCGATGTAGGTTTTCCCTTAGACCAGCAATAGATTCACTGAAACATACACCTCAGAGAGAGAGAGACAGTGTGGACTCAATCCATGTCCTCCTTGATCCACATCTTTTCCTTTTTTTTTTCCTCTAAAGTAAATTAGTGGTGGATTTTAAATATGAAAACTTTGGGGACTCGGCGACTGTCGGCTGCCTGCACGCGGCCCCCGCGTCAGGGTGGATAGCCTCCGAGGCGCAGCGCAGCAGGAGCGGTGCAGGGACTCTAGGAAGAGGTCTCTCGCCAAGCCTTCATGAAATAGCAAACCGGGAGCTGAAACCAACCAGAGACAGACCAGTCCCACCCCTCCCTTC
>NW_025999977.1:31543737-31599217 GCF_001458135.2 Marmota marmota marmota
CACTAGTATGGCAATATGTAAATCAATGGATGTGTAATTGATGTGATTCTGCAATCTGTATATGGGCTAAAAATGGGAGTTCATAACCCACTTGAAGCAAAGTGTGAAAGATGATATATCAAGAACTATGTAATGTTTTGAACAACCAACAATAAAAAAAATAAAAATAAAATAAAAATAAAAAAAAGAAAGTGGCAAATACAATATAAGTAATTTCAAGTACAACATAAGAAAATGTAACTTGTTGATAATGCAAACAAAATGAGTTTCTTTCGTGCAGCCAGAAAGCAAAACCACTTCACATCAACGTACCTTCCTTCGTTCACCATTGGTTCCTCTCCATTGCTGGGATCTTTTTACTATGTAACTTAGCTCCTGATTGGAAATCTCCAAATCATAGGGAATGAAGAACTTGGATTCTTCACTGTGGATACGCTGAAATGCATCCAATATCCAAGAGTCACTGTGCAACCTAAGAATAAAAGCATCTGTTATCTGTTAAAAAAAAGAAAAAAGAAAACTTTGGCAAATTCAGAAGTAAAAATCAATATCATTCAGAGGCAACTACAGGGAATATTTGATTGAAATATTTGATTTTGAATATGCTATGTATAGTTTTAATTCTATTTTTATCACATACATATCCTGTATGTTTTTTCCACATTTAGATATATTTTGAAAACATGATTTTTTAATGATAACATTCTTATATGGTTGCTCAATAATTTATTAGGTCACTTTGCTATTGCTAAATAGAATGTCATCCCAAATTTTCCTATTATAAGTATAAAGATATGTTAAATACCATACATGTTTATCTGCATCTGGGTTGATTTCTTTAGTATTTACCAAAAAATGAAAAATAACTACCAAAAGTAGAATTTTGAGGTCAGATTTCAATTTCTTATTTTTTCTTCTTTTTTTTTACTCAATTAATACTTTCTTTTTAAAAAATTCAAATAATACAGCAGATAGGAGGATGTGGCAGGACCATAAATTAGTACAACCACTATGGAAATCAACATGGAGGTTCCTCAAAAGGCTAGGAATGGAACCATCCTATGACCCAGCTATACCACTCCTTGCATCTATCCTAAAGAATTAAGGTCAGCATACTACAGGGATACATGCATATACATGTTTATAGTAGGACAATGCACTATTGTCAACTATGGAACCAGCCTAGATGAATGGATAAAGAAAATGTGGTAGATATAATACACAATGGGGTTTTACTCAGCCAGAAAGAAGAATGAAATTATGTTATTTGCAGGAAAGTGGATGGAACTTGAGAACATCATGTTAAGCAAAATAAGACCAACTCAAAAAGTTGTATGATTTCTGTTGTACATAGGAGCTAAGGAGGAAAGAAGAAAGGAAAGGAGGGGCTCATTTTCACATGAAAATCAAAGGAAGATCAGTAGAGTAGAGGAAAGGAACTGAGGGAAGGAGAAGAGGAGGGAAAGGGGAAATACTGGGGTGTGACATTGGCCAAATTATGTCATTACACTGCATGCATGGATGAATTTTAACAATGAATCCCATCACTATGTACAACTATAGTGCACCAATAAATATATGGAAAAAAAACTGCTTCAGCAACAAAGAAAATTCAAATAATATAGAAATGCATAGAATAAAAAGAAAAATGCTCCTTTCTGCCTCCCTGATCCTATTCTCATCCCTCGGTTACTAATTCAGTTTTGAGTTCCTCCCATTAAAGTTTTACTTTGTCAATCATATTTTCAATTTTCAAAAACCCTCTCTTGTTCTCTGTTACTTTCTTACAGTTGCCTATTCTTGTTTTACAAATGTAAATATACCCTTCAGATGTTGCCATTGTTGGTTTTATCCAAAGACAGAAAATAGATTTCTTTTAAGATGTTTTTTTTTTCTCTGAACAGTCTGTCTTTTCTAGGATCCACTAGTTGTTCATTCCACTTGATCTTTCTTGCTGTTGGTTTTGCACAAGGTGTCTAGTATTTCTGGATTTCTCACTCGTGTGTATGAATGAAGACTGAGAAGCTTTATTTAAGAAGCTTTGCAGTTGCAAGGGTCTTCCCCCCACCCCAACCCACTTGTCTGACTAGGAGAGTTGGCCAGGTGCTCTGTGGAAGACTCCCTGATGCAAACTCTGAGCCCTGCCCAGGCAGCAGTTAACCCATTTAGGTGCAGATCTTGGTGTTTTAACCAGGAGTTCATGCCCTTTCCCTATTCACCCACCCCTCAACCCCAGGACCTGAGGCTCAGTGTTAGAGGGTATATGGATCTATCTGGCCAGCTCAGTAACAGTCACCCACCTATTGTTTCGTGGCCCCCTCCTTTTCTTTGTTCCTTTGATATTTCTCAAACTGCTCTTATCTACCTGGCAGTTCTCTGTGTTTTCTCAACCCTTATCAAGTCTGTCCCATTACTTTACATAGTCCAGAAAATTCCTGTTTCTCATATGTTGATGATGCCCTTTCTTGATTTTCATGAAAGTAATAAAAATGCAGTTTTGAATAAATATGACATTTTTTTCTTTCATTTGAAGGGATTTATAGAAGAGGCAGAGATGATCAAATGTGCCTGTAAGAATATTATTTTAATTGTGACTTTTGTTCCATCTCAAAACCATCATCTTCTTCTATATTCAAGTTATCATCCCAGAACAGGATTGGATTCAAATATCAGAAAACACTGATCCAAATTCACTGGGAAAGTGAAGCCAATCCCTTGGTTCATGTAGCTGAACATTTTAACAATGGTGTGAGTTTCAGGTGAGGTTTGACTGAACAGTTCAACACTAATACCAAGAATTCATCCTAAGGCTTCAACCTGTGGTTGCAAAGTAGCTGCCAAGGACTCTGGAATAGTGGAGGTCTCCTGAACAAGCACCAAGTAGACAGTGTCTTGGCTGTCAGACTTTTTGAAATTTCAAGAAATTTGTTTTCTAGAAGTCCCTAAAGAATGTCTCTCCACAGCCCTTTGAACCAAAATGGGTCACATGAGTCAGTCTCTGGTCAAGAGAAGGGAATGTGCTGATTTGGTTTAAACCAAAAGGGGCACAGTCTAGCATTTGCACCTGGTTGGGGTCATCAGCACCACATATTGAGGTAAGTATGGGAAGGGAGGCTGGGCAAGTGAGGAGGGGTGAATTCTGAACAGAAATCAGAGTCTAGTACTAAAAAGAAAGGGAAAATAAGCTACAATAGCAAAGGGCCACCGCAGTCATAAAATAATATGAATACCTAAGGAAAGCAAGTCATTCAAAGGATGCAGCAACACATTTGAGTCACAGAACTAAGAATCTGCTCCCCCTCACCACCACCACACACACACACACACACACACACACACACACACACATACACACGGTGATTACACTGCCTACTGCCATAAAATTTTCCACTTTAAAATTCTTCACCCAGTATATTATCTCACAGACCTGCCCACAATGAATTTCCACAAGTTATTTTATGATATTTGTACTTTACAAGAAATATTTTAAGTCAAAATACTCACAATGCATTTCCTATACTGCAAAGTCTGAGAACATAGTCCTACATAAGATCCCCCTCACTGAAGACTCTGGCCTCATGTGGGGAAGGAGGGCCAGGACCACCATCATTGAGGTCAGTTTGTTACATATCCAGGCACGCCCAGATTCCCTTAGGTTTGATAATTCACTAAAATGACCCACAGAACTTAGGAAGTACTTAATTATAGTTTTACTATAGTTAAAGGAGATGAATGAGAATTAGCCAAAAGAAGAGATGCACAGGAATCAGTCTGGCAGGGTCCAAATATGGAGCTTTCTGTTATCCTCAGAGATGCAGGATCTTCTGGTCTCAAAGAGCAAGAATATGCAAAGGCTACTGCCAACACTGGGCGTGATTGATTAGGTCATTGTCCATGTGACTCAATATCTAGCCCCCACAGAACACCCCAGAGGTTGCACTGATAAGGAGTTTGGGCTGATATCAAGGGGCTCAAAGCTCCAATTCTCTAATAACGTGGCTGGTGTTTCTGGCATGGCTAGACCCACCCTGAGTTATCTCATTAGCATAAACCTTATTAGCATGAAGGTCTGAGGGATCCTTCATGAATGGTGAAGATAGTCCTATCACTAGGGAAATTTTAAGGGTTTAGAGGTTACCTTCCAGTAACCAGGGACTAAGGCCAACCACCTTTATTGCACATATTTCATTGAGATCAGTATAACACTAAAGTTGTATAAAATAAGGTTATTTTATTATCATCTTTAAAATTTATAATAAATCAGGGAAAACATCCATCTTTTCACTATTTAACAAGTAACATAAAATGCTAAATCTATTTTAAGTTAATTATATAACATACAGTAGGATTTCTCAACAAATGGATTTTAAAATGACATCACATTTGAATTGGGGCCCAAGTATTTGTGAAATTATAGACTTAAATTTAACAGACTGTGATGGTACTTAAGAAAACTATTGTGGCTTCGTGTTTAAGATCCTTATATTTTGTGTTTGAAAAATTAAATAATTTATGTTCATTTTTTTAAAAGACAAGATTTTGACTACTCTTTGGAATAAATAATACAGATAATCCATCACTGGGTCTTAACCTTTGCATATTCCAAACATAGAAAAAGTCAGTTGGTTATAATCACCAAATATTTACTTTTTTAACACTGGGATTTTTATATTAATGCTGGGATTTCTATTATAATGTTGGCAAAGATAGTGATTCATGAGTTTAATAAGCTGTTTCAACCCAGAACTCCACAGTGTCAATGATGAAAATGAAACTGAATTATTATTTAAAGAAATAGCATGTAGACCCATCCATTTACTCTTCTATAAGATAAACTATCATTTACACTCCTTGTCAGTATCTTTATTTTTCTTTTTTTTTTTGACAAATATTTGCTATCTATTCAGAAAACATGAGAAAAACAAAGATTAAAATAATATACACACCAGCATAATCCCACTTGCTTCATTTTTGGTTTATGTTTTCCAAGCTTGTTAGGAATACTCACATAATCTGAATTTTCTTTTTATTTGGACCAAGTATTTTGAAGCCCGGCTTTTACCACATGACTAGGGACTCATCAAGGGGACTTCTCCTGACACATGGACCATGTTCTCCAGTGCATATCACTACACACAGTCTCATCACAACATGCCCACCCTGTAGATATGCTTCTACAGATGTGCTTCCCGTGATTATCCCAGAACCCAACTCCTGGACCACAGGAGAATCTACCTCAAGGCCATCAAAACATCCACCTAGCTACCTTCAAGAGAGCTGTGTTTTTCAATTCTTAACTACCCACAATTCTCACTTGACTGTCCAAAATAGTGGTTTTCTTTTCTTTCTTCTTTTGGTGCTGGGAATCCGACTGAAGGCCCCATCACTGAGCCACATCCCTGATAAAGCAGTGCTTCTCAAACTCGTCTCCACTCTTGAAGTCTTATGCAAAACCTCCAAAAGTCTGCAGCTTTGACCATGTGAAGTCAGCCTGGTGGCTGAGGAACCCAGAAAAGACCCACCCGGCCAGTGCTGAACTGGGCTTGCCTGTAGAACAGTGTCCTTGGGTACGTTCCTGAACTGGTCCAAACCCAGAAGTTGGCATCATTCTTCCCACTGGTTCCCACAGACTTTCTGGCTGACAACTCTGAGGTCTACTTTGTAAACAACACCAAGGACCCTAAATGGAATCTGGTGACCTGAGGGGTCAGGCCAGTGGGTCAGCTTGGCAGCAGGTAGGAGAGCTGAGAAGCTGGGAAGGTCCTATGTCCTCCCTAAGCCACAAGAAGAAGCCTCACTTAGCTCAGAGACTGTTCTTAAATCACAAACACTGGAAATGCCCAGCACAGACTAGGCCTCTTTGAAGATATTCCCCCAGTCTTAGGAAGAATATGGCATGTTTTACTGTTTATTCCACTCTCTTTTTCCCAGCTCCAGCTATGCTAGGTAGAAGGTCGAAGCATACAGACGGTCCCTGGAGGTTCAGACACACCAGCCAAACCAAACTGAGCAACACTGGTAGGGCTTGGAGGAACACCAGGACGTGTTTCCAAGTAGGTGCGCTTTAACCAATCGTACATACAAACTAGAAGGACTGACCTCTACAGAAAACAGTGCTCGGTGGGCAGGTCTATTCAGAACACGCTCACTCACCTTTGTAAGGGGTCACCTCAGGGCTGCAGACCACAGTGAGATTTGAGGATGTAAGGCAGATGTAAGGTACCGGGTCTTTCTTAATCTGAAGGTAGTCCTGCTCCAGCCTCTGGGATACTGTCCTTGGAGTTCCGCTCCTGCTGCTGCTCCTCTCTATTGTTGCAGGTGGACAGCCACCACCTCAGGCTCAAAGTGGGTGAAGCCTGAGCAGGTTGCAGAACAGAAGGGCCCAGGCCGCAGAGCCAGAGCTGCCTCCAGTATCTTCTTTTACTTGATTTTCAGGATTCCTTTTGTAAATCAACCTAATTAAAATATAATACATTACATCTATTTAAACTTTAGAATTGCTGGCTTTTGACTTGGTACATGAAACCATCACTATAGTCAAAGTACAAAATTTGTTCTCCATCCCAAAAGATTCTTGCCCCCCTGCCTCTCGCCCCATCCCTAAACCCTAGCCTCCACTAATGCACTCTTCATCACTAAGGATTTGTTTGCCTTTTCTAAAATTTTATGTAAGTGAAAACATATGTAATACACTGTGTTGCATTTCACTCAGCAGGATGATTTTTTAAATTCTTCCAGATTACTACATCTCTATCAGTAGTTCATTCTTTTTCACTGCTGAGTAATCTTTCATCATATTGATATATGATACATGATATATTGACCTATCATACTTTATTTGCCCATTCAGCTAATACTGATGAACATTTCAGTTGTTCCTGCTTTGAACGATCATGATTAATGAAGTCATAAATATTTGTGTATAAATCTTTGGGTATATAAGTTTTTATTTCTCTTTGGTAAATATGTAGAAGAAGTATTCTGGTTTGTATGGTAAATTTAACATTTTAAGAGGGTGACATCTTTTCCAAAATAATTGAGCCATTTTGTATTTTTATGTGCAAATCATTTGCCCATTTTAAAAACTGAGTTGGATGCCTTCTTTTTCAGTTATAGGAATCCCATATATTTTTTTGGAATCGAGTCCTTTGTCAGCTACATGCTTGGAAAATATTTTCTCCTTTTTCTGTGGCTTAGCTTTTTAGGTTCTTCATAGTGTCTCTAGATGAGCAGAAGTTTTTAATTTTAATAAAGTCCAATTTGTCCATTTTTTTCTTTTTTGGTTTATGCCTCATGTGTGATACCTAAGAAATTCATCACTGCCCAAAGTCACAAAGTTTTCTCCATTTTTAAAGAAAGCTTTATAATATTGACTTATACATTGTTTTCATCAGCTTTTTCCCTGCTGTGACTACAGGACCTGACCAGCACAACTGTAGAAGAGGAAAAGTTTATTTGAGGCCTTACGGTTCAGAATTCTTAGTCCATGGAAGACCAGCTCCATTCCTCCGGGCTCTAGGTGAGGCAGAACACCATGGCAAAGAGTATGGCAGAGGAAAGCAGCTCACATAGTGATCAGAGAGCACAGAGAGGCTCCACTCACCAGATACAAATATATATATATATACACACCAAAATATACCAAAGCCACGCCCCCAATGCTCTACCTCCTCCTGTCACACCCCACCTGCCTTAGTTACCACTCAATTAATCCCATCAGATGATTAACACGCTGATTGGGTTAAGGCTCTCCAAACCATAACATATATTTAAGTCTATGATTAATCTTGAATTAATTTCATATATGGAGGGCTGATGTTTCCATTTTTCATATGGAAATTCAAATTATTCTAGCACCATTTATTGAAAATCAATGGACTACATATAGAATTGTTTAATAAAAATTACATTGTTATTAAATTATTATTTAATGACTATTATATGATTAAATAATTATGTTTTATAATAATTTAATAAGAATATTATTATTATATAACTAGAATTATTTCTGGACTCTCTTCTATTGACCTATGTTAATTCTATTGATCTGTATGTTTATCATTTCACAAATACCACAGCTTTAATGACTTTAATAGTAAATCATAAACTCAGACAATGTAAGTTCTTTTTTGTTTAATGTAAGTTCTTTAACTTTTTAAAAATTGTTTGGCTATTTTAAGTCAGTTGCATTTCTGTGAAAATTTTAGAATCAGCTTTCAATTTTTATACTAAAATATTTAATTATCTATTTTTACATGTTGTTGGATTTAATTTGCTAAATCTTTTTTGAAGATTTTTGGTTTATAAAGGATAATAGTCTGTAATTTTCCTTTTTCTTGTTTTTGCATCTAAATTATCTCTTTTTTGGTATATATTTGCTCATAATAGTTTTATTTTAACCATTTTATGACTGCAGGATCTAAAGTGATAATGCTTCTTTTCTTCATAATATTAGTGATTTACATCTTTTTTCTTTATCATTTTAATTAGATGTTCTATCCATTTGGTTGATTTTTCAAAAAAGCCTACCTTTTTGTTGTTGTTGTTGTTGTTGTTGTTTTGGTACTGGGGATCAAACTCAAGGCTTCTAGGCAAGCATTCCACCACTGAACGACACTGCCAGCACAAAATCTTCTTTTGATTTTGTCATTTTCCCTATCATTTGTTTTTGTTTTACAAAGATTTACTCTCGTCTTTTTTTCTTTTCTTCCTTCCATTTACTTTGGATTTACCTGCTCTTCTTTTTCTAGTGTCTTAAAAATACCTTAGGTCATTATTCTTTGTTCTCTCGTAATAGAAACATTTAAAGCTACAAATTTCCCTCCAAGTACTTCTTTAGGTGAATCCTACAAATTTTAATATATTGTATCTTCACCATTGTTGAGTTAAAATATAATAATTTATTTGTAACTTCTCTTTTGTCCTACCAATTTTGTTAAATTTGTTTTTTTTCAATTGCCAAATATTTGGGATTTACTAAATATCCCATGTCATTGTTTCTAATTAATCTCATTGTGGTGAAAGAACATAATCAGTACTATTCAATTCTTATATATTTATTAAAGCTTGTTTTATAGCTCAAAATATGGTATGTATTGGTGAACATACCATGTGCACTAAAATAAATGTGTATTGTACTGTAAAATAATTTTTATTTTTGCAATGGTTCAGTGAAAGGCCCCATAGTTGATTAGGTCAAGATAGCTGATAATATGATCAAATCATATATGTTTTCCTACTTAGTTTTGGCCAATTTTCTGTCAGTTCCTGAGACAGTTAATAAAAATCTTCTACTAAAATTCTGTAATTGTCTTCCCATAATGATGTCAAATTTTGCTTCATATGTTTTGAGACTATTTTGGGGCACATGCACAATAATGTTTGTCTTCTCATCAATAAATACTTTTGTCATTTTGCTTTACCTCTAGCTGTACTTTTTTTCTTGAAATCTGTTTTATCAGATATTAACAGAGCCCACTTCAGCCTTCATATGCTTACTGTTTTCCTGACACATCTTGTTCCATCTATATATTTTCAAGCTATTTTTCACCCTTTTATTTCAATGGATTCTCTTCTAGTTACATGTAGTTGGGGCTTGCTTTTTTTTTTTTTTTTTTAATCCATTCTGACAATTTCTACCTCTTAATTGGAGTGTTTATTTCATTAACATCGCAAATGTGAGCTCAGCTATTACCTCAAAGACCAGAGGCCTCCAGGGATGACAGCAAAATCTTAGCACTGACAACAACCACAAAGACAAGCACAGGAACATGTACACTTAGGAAAACAAATAAAAGAGATTTAAATAGCATTCAACAGAATGTTTTAAACTTCAGTAAACTCAGAAAAAACAGCTGTGAGCTCTCCAGAAGACAAAATTCATTTCATGTTGCAATAGTTTTACATATTTAACTCCAGTGTCATGGTCACAGCCCTGTCGGCCTGATGGGTTTACTGGGTTCAGAAACCCTTTCACTATTCAAATATTTTTATTTTACAATTGATTGATAAAATGGGGGAAATAAATTCCTCATGAAAATCCTCTGAGCTAGAAATTCTAAAGGGACCAGTAAAAAGATCAAAAGCCCATTTTCATTCTTGAACTACAGCTGCATACAACAATAAATCAAGGAAAGTTCTTCTCTTTTCTTGAAACTCTGTCAGTGAAAGTCAGAACTAAATTAATGGCTCACACTTTTAGAGCTTCTGTTAAAAATGTGATCCAGGGGCTGGGGATGTGGCTCAAGCAGTAGCGCGCTCGCCTGGCATTGCATGCGGCCTGTGTTCGATCCTCAGCACCACATACAAACAAAGATGATGTGTCCACCAAAAAAACTAAAAAATAAATATTAAAAAGTTCTCACTCTCTCTTTAAAAAAAATGTGATCCAAATATTTTCAACTTAAAGATTCATCAAAATGGGTAGCTAATTAGTTCAAACAAGAAATATCTAATTCATCTTCTTGCTAATATGCATTTTTCACAATGAATTGGTGGCTAAGGTATGAACAACTTTTTAAATTTTATAGGTTACCAATTCTCTGAAAAAAAATAATTTCTACTCATCTTGAAAGACCTACTTAAGACTCCTAACTTTACTGATCCCTCCAGCTCACTCTAGCCTACAATATACCCTTACACTGAGTGTTTATACCACTTTTTATCTAATATCCAGTTATTTTGATATCATTTGGACACTTGCCTGTAATTCTATAATTTCCCATAAGAATGGGTAGCCAATGACTGATGAATCTTCTATGGCTATCAAGAAAGAATATAGGTGACCTTAAATTTCTACAAAAGTAACGGTGACTGCATTTTTGTCCAGCATGATATTTGATAGCAGCAGGAGTCATCTACAGAAAGTAGAGCAAATTTTTCAGCAGGTCTCTTATCTAAGAGAAAGGCAACTCTAGTTTTAGTGACCCATGCAGGTAACCCCAACAGAATACCTCCAAGTACATATATTCAGACTTGTCAAGGTGATATAGTCTGAGGGACAGTCTCTTAAAAACTCAACATTGTTTGCCCTAATTCAAAACACCTTCAGATGTAATAATTTGTGCTCCTGAGTGAATCTTCCCACCCGCAGGGCTGACTGAGAAGAAGAGGTAAAGCTTGCCTACCTTGCCATGACTTGAGCCTTTTAATTCAGCCAGGTCCATCTTCCTTACCTCCACTTCTGATGCACCTCTGGATTCAGTCTTACTTCATAATTCTCACCCACAATCCATGTAGACGAGACGAACTGGGTTTAAAAGAGCTGGTTGAAACATCAAGCTAAGAAAGCAGCGAAAAATCAGGCGACCCAGAGAGTAGTTTTTAAACCCAAGGCAGGACGGCTCTGCGACCTTAAGGGTCAGCTTCCACTTTGGAAAGAGCGCACGAGCCCACATTTCCTTTATTTTATAAGGAGACATCAGAGGGGGATAGAGTTTCAAGGGTGGAGTCTTGCTTCGTGATGTCTCATGGTGATGTCTCTGGGTCATCGAGACATCTTGGAGAGTCACACCCATCGCAGGCGCTATGTGGATCTCAGGCAGAGCTAGAGGGGGAGGTGCACCTGCATTATGCGTTCAATCCCTGACAGGCAGTTCGCAGAGACAGGCTTAGCCCCTCAAGAGGCTACTATGCACAACACAAACCACACACATACCTGAAAAACAGACATGGCCTGGACCACATTCAAGGAGGCTGACTTGAAGTTCCTCTGGGTAGGTACTGTTCTGGCATCCATTGTGCACAAGCAGATTGGAAACCACCCTGAGCACCACATTGGTATTGAGTCATTTGCCGCTGTTCTCTCTAACCCTGAATCCCCTGCCCTCAGCAGTCCGCTGGGCTTTCAATCCTTATCAGCTGCCCATAGGGAGTTGGAAGTCTTCCTTGGTGTCCTAGGTCAGGAGAGATGGTCAGAATATTCAACCACAGGTACAACAGTCCAGCAGGTGCCAGCCCTCAACTACAATGGGTGCATGCCAGCCTCTTGGCAGCTGGAACCTTAATAATTTCCACCACTAATTCATCACACGTCAGGCACTAAACTCTGTGCCTTTCAAATACATGATCTCATTTAATCGTCCGGGCAACCCTTCCCAGGAACCTCAGGCTCAAGGTTATATGATTTTCTCAAGGTCTCAGAGCAACCAAATTACAGGGTCAGGATTTAAAACCAACTCTTTTGTTTCTAAAACTCATATTCTTATCTCCATGGTATCTGATTGATTTAATCTCTTTTTATGGTGCATTGTAATTATTCATAATAGCGGGATTCATTATACCATATTTTTAAATGAACATAGCATCATTTGATCCATAAATCAATTCCCAAATACCTTCTTTTTCCTTCTTCTCCCTTCCCTGACTTAATCTCTTTAAAGTTGTTTCCTTTTTTCCTTAAATTAGGTATATATGACAGCTAAATTTTGATCCATTATATACAATTGCACAACTTTTCATTTCTCTGGCTGTACATGATGTATCGATGTAGTGTCACACCCTATATACAGTCTTACATTTATGTAGGTAATGATGAACATCTCTTTCCACCATCTTTTCTGCCCCCCATGTACTCTCCCCCACACTCCCTCCCCTTTGTCCAATCAAAGTTCCTCCATTTTTCCCATGCTTCCCCTCTCCCCGTTTTGGATCAGCATCCACTTATCAGAGAAAACATTTGGACTTTGGATTTGGGGCATTGGCTTACTTCACTTAGCATGATATTCTCCAACTCCATCCATTTACCTGCAAATGCCATGATTTTATTCTCTTTTAATGCTGAGTAATATTCCATTGTGTATATATACCTCAGTTTATTTATCCATTCACCTATTGAAGGGCATCTAGGTTGGTTCCACAGTTTATCTATTGTGAATTGAGCTGCTATGAACATTGATGTGGCTGTGTTACTATAATATGCTGATTTTAAGTCCTCTGGGTATAGACGGAGGAGGGGGATAGTTGGGTCAAATGGTGGTTCCATTCCAAGTTTTCTAAGGAATCTCCATACTGCTTTCTAGATTGGTTGCACCAATTTGCAGTCCCATCAGCAATGTATGAGTGTGCCTTTTCCCCAAAATCCTCGTCAACATTTATTGTCTGTATTCTTGATAACTGCCATACTGACTGACGTGAGATGAGTAGTTTTGATTTGCATTTCTCTAATTACTAGAGATGTTGAACATTTTTTCATATATTTGTTGATTGAATGTATATCTTCTTCTGAGAAGTGTCTGTTCAGCTCCTTAGCCCATTTATTGATTGGGTTGCTTGGGGTTTTTTTGTTTTGTTTTGTTTTTTGTTTTCTTGGTGTTAAGTTTTTGAGTTCTTTATATATCCTGGAGATTAGTGCTCTATCTGACGTGTATGCAGCAAAAATTTGTTCCCAAAATGTAGGCTCTCTATTCACTTCATTGATTGTTTCTTTGCTGAGAAGAAGTTTTTAGTTTGAGACCATTCCATTTATTCTTGATTTTATTTCTTGTGCTTTAGGACTCTTGTTAAGGAAGTCGGGCCTAATCCAACATGATGAAGATTTGGGCCTACTTTTTCCTCTATTAGGTGCAGGGTCTCTGGACTAATTCCTAGGTCCTTGATCCACTTTGAGTTGAGTTTTGTGCATGGTGAGAAAGATGGCTATATTTTCATTGTGCTGTAAATGGATTTCCATTTCTCCCAGTACCATTTGTTGAAGAGGCTATCTTTTCTCCAATGTATATTTTTGATGCCTTTGTCTAGTATGAGATAACTGTGGGCTTTTCTCTGTGTCTTCTATTCTGTACCATTGGTCTGCATGTCTATTTTGGTGCTAATACCATGCTGTTTTTGTTACTATAGCTTTGTAGTACAGTTTAAGCTCTGATATTGTGATGCCTCCTCCTTCACTCTTTTTGCTAAGGATTACTTTGGCTATTCTGGGTCTCTTATTTCTCCAAATGAATTTCATGATTGCTTTTTCTATTTCTATAAGAAATGACATTGGGATTTTAATTGAAATCACATTGAATCTGTATAGTGCTTTGGGTAGTGTGGCCCTTTTGACAATATTAATTTTGTCTATTCAAGAACATGGGAGATCTTCTTCAATTTCTCTCTTGAGTATTCTGTAGTTTTCATTGTAGAGGTCTTTCTCCTCTTTTTTTAAGTTGTCCTAATTTCTCTTTTAGAGGATTCCTCACTGATGTATATAGAAATGCATTTGATTTATGGGTATTGATTTTATATCCTGCTACTTTGCTGGATTCATTAATTAATTTAGAAGTTTTCTGGTGGAGTTTTTGTATTCTTAAGTATATAATCATGTCATCAGGAAATAATGATAGTTTAAATTCTTCTTTTCCTATCCATATCCCTTTAATTTCTTTCATCTGTCTAATTGTTCTGGCTAGAGTTTCAAGGACTATGTTGAATAGAAGTGGTGAAAGAGGGCATCCCTGTCTTGTTCCAGTTTTTAGAGAAAATGCTTCCAATTTTTCTCCATTTAGAATGATACTGGCCTTGGGTTTAGCATAGAGAGCTTTTACAATGTTGAGGTATGTTACTACTATTCCTAGTTTTTCTAGTGTTTTGAACATGAAAAGGTGCTGTATTTTATCAATGTTTTCTCTGTATCAATTGATATAATCATATGATTCTTTAAGTCTATTGATGTGATGAATTATATTTATTGATTTCCTTATGTTGAACCAACATTGCACCCCTGGAATGAACCCCACTTGATCATGGTGCACTATTTTTTTCATATGTTTTTGCATACGATTTGCCAGAATTTTATTGAGAATTTTTGCATCGATGTTCATCAAGGATATTGGTCTGAAATTTTCTTTCCTTGATGTGTCTCTGTCTGGTTTTGGTATCAGGACAATTCTAACTTTATAGAATGAGTTTAGAAGGGTTCCTTCCTTTTCTGTTTCATGGAATAACTCAAGGAGTGTTGGTATTAATTCTTACTTATAGGTCTTATAGAACTCGGCTATGAATCCGTCTGGTCTTGGGCTTTTCTTAGTTGGTAGGGTTTTGATGGCATCTTCTATATCCTTGCTTGAAATTGATCTGCTTAAATTGTGTATGACCTCTTGACTCAGTTTGGGTAGATCATATGCCTCTAGAAATTTGTCAGTGTCTTTGAGGTTTTCTATTTTAATAGAGTATAAATTTTCAAAACAGTTTCTGATTAACTTCTGTATTTCAATAGTGTCTGTCATGATATACCCATCACAAATTTTAGTAATTTGAGTTTTTTTCCTAATTCTTTTCATTAGGATGGCTAAGGCTTTGTCAATTTTATTTATTTTTTTCAAACAACCAGTTTTTTTGTCAATTTTTTAATTGTTTCTTTAGTTTCAAATTCATTGATTTCCACCTTGATTTTAATTATTTCCTGTCTTCTACTACTTTTGCTGTTGATTTGTTCTTTTTCTAGGGCTTTGAGCTATAATGTCAGGTAATTTATTTGTTGGTTTTTTTCTTCTTTTAATGAATGAATTCCATGCAATTAACTTTCCACTTAGCACTACCTTCATTGTGCTAAGAGATTTTGATAAGTAGTACCGGAGTTCTCATTTACCTCTAGGAATTTTTTAAACTCCTCCCCCTGGGGCTGGGGATGTGGCTCAAGTGGTAGTGCGCTCGCCCGGCATGCGTGCGGCCCAGGATCGATCCTCAGCACCACATACCAACAAAGATGTTGTGTCCGCCTAGAATTGAAAAATAAATATTAAAAAAAAATAAAAATAAAAAANTTTTTTTTTTTTTTTTTTTTTTTTTTTTTTTTTTTTTGCATTTTCTAAGACCTTGCTTTGTGGCATAACATATGGTCTATTTTGGAGAAGGATCCATGTGCTGCTAAGAAGAAAGTGTATTCACTCATTGATGAATGGAATATTCTATATGTCTGTTAAGTCCAAATTATTGATTGTTTTATTGAATTCTATAGTTTCTTTGTTTAGTTTTATTTTGGAAGATCTATCGAGTGCTGAGAGAGGTGTATTAAAGTAACTCAGTATTATTGTGATGTGGTCTATTTGGTTCTTGTATTTGAGAAGGGTTTGTTTGACCTACATCAATGCCCCCATTGTTTGGGCATAGATATTTATGATTGTTAAGTCATGTTGATGTATGAATCTCTTAAGCAGTATGAAATTTTCTTCTTTATCCCTTTTCACTAGCTTGGTTTGAAATCCACTTTATCTGATATGAGGATGGATACCCCTGCCTGTTTATGAGGTCCATGTGGGTGGTACATTTTTGCCCACCCTTTCACCTTCAGTCTGTGGTTGTCTTTTCCTGTGAGAGGAGTCTCTTGAAGGCAACATATTATTGGGTCTTTTTTAATCCAATCTGTTAGTCTATGTCTTTTAATTTATGAGGTTAGGCCATTCATATGCAGGGTTGTTATTAAAATATGATTTGTATTCCTGAACATTTTGGTTTATTTTTGGTTTTTAACTTAACTTGGCTTCTCCGTTGATTAGCCTTTCCTTTAGTATACTTCCTCCCTTTGCTGATTTTCATTGTTGTGTTTCCATTTCCTCCTCCTAGAATATTTTGCTGAGGATTCTCTGTAATGCAGGCTTTCTCACTGTAAATTCTTTTAACTTTTGTTTATCACAAAATATTTTTATTTTGTCCTCAAATCTGAAGCTTAATTTTGCTATATATAAGATTCTTTTTTGGCATCCATTTTTTTTTTCAGAGCTTGGTATATGTTGTTCCAAGATCTCCTGGCTTTGAGGATCTGAGTTGAAAAATCTGCTGAGATATGAATTGCTCTCCCCCTATATGTGATCTAACTCCTCTCTCTTGCAGCCTTTAAGATTTTTCCTTATTCTGTATGATAGGCATTTTCATTATAATGTGCCTTGGTATGGATCTATTGTAATTTTGTACATTTGGTGTCCTGTAAGCCTCTTGTATTTGATTTTCTAATTCATTCTTCATGCTTGGGAAATTTTCTGATATTATCTCATTGAAGAGATTGTGCATTCCTTTGGTTTGAAAATCTGTGCCTTCCTCTATCCCAATAACTCTTAGATTTGGTATTTTGATGCTGTCCCATAATTCTTGGATGTTCTCTTCATAGTTTCTTACCATCTTCACTGTGTGGTCAACTTTATTTTCCAAATTGTATACCTTGTTTTCATTATCTGACATTCTGTCTTCCAAGTGATCTAGTCTGTTGGCAATGCTTTCTATTGAGTTTTTTATTTGGTTTATTGTTTCCTTCATTTCAAGGATTTCTGACTCTTTTTTTCAGAATCTCTATCTCTTTCTTGAAGTAATCTTTTGTTACCTATATCTGCTCCCTATCTCTTTGTTGGTGTGATTGATGGCTACCTGTATTTGCTCATTTAGGTCATTATTTAATTCACAAATCATTTTAATTATGCACATTCTGGACTCCTTCTCTGACATTTCATCAACTGCACTGTCCATGGGTTTTATTATTGTAGTATCCTGGTTTTGTTTGGGGCACTCCCCCACCCCTTTGTTTTTTCATGTTGTCTGTGTATCTTCTTTTCTTGCAGTATGGATCTGAGGTATGACAGTGTCTACCCTATAATCTTTAGTATCCATGCAGATTATCTGTACCTCACCTTGGGGTTGGACTTCCAGACCCAACCGGTGTCCTGCAATGGATGTTACTGCAAGTATAGGTGGTGATGGCAATAGTGGAGGTAACTGGAGATATCAGTGGAAGTGTCTCAAAATGGATGCAACCTCTTTTGGAGATGGGGCTGAAAGGGTGGGCCTTACACTGGCTTTGGGATGTTTGTTCTGAGGTGCAAGCTGCTTCTAGGCCCTGTCCATTGTCCTAAGGTGGAGGCTACTGCATAGGGGAAAGCTATGGCAGTGGCTGTAGTGCCCCAAGAAAGAAGTGGGTTAGGCCTGGGCTCCGGGTGGTGGTGGGTGGGGGGGACCTGGGCCTACCCTTGGCCTGGACTCCTGCACAGTTCTGCAGGGTAGTCCTGAGCCAGGGCCTGAGCTCCGACATGGGTCTGCCTGTCAGCAGCGTGTACCTATGCCTATCCTGGGCCTGGGCTCTCGCTCAGGTCATCAGGGGAGATCTTAAAGTTGTTTTTGATGTGACTTTGTAGTCAGAGGCCAAAGTTCAGAATCTGCTTCTTCCTTTCTTAGTTGTTTGTCCTTTGGTTCACTCTGAACCTCAATTTCCCTATGGTTCACAATATGTGCATAAGAAGACCCCAATTCTCAAGCTTGCCATAGACTGACTGCTTTTTATAAATCTACTAACCATGCCCCTTGATCATTGCAAAGCCTCTCAGTCCACCATGGAATGTAGAGTGCCTCAAGTGCAAACACCCTGGCAGAACCAGCTTAGTAAATACATTCATCCCACACTTGAGAATTAAGATAAAAATCTAATATGTAAAGAGGAACTTGTCGTAAATCTAATAAATTACTAGACATGAACACTATACCTTTGTATTGTGGATAAGAATTTGGGAAGAGTTAATAGCCATCTGAGTCTGATCACAACATGCATATCTAGTTATATCATCAGCATTTTCTTGCTTGCACATCCATGTGCCCTGCAACTGGGTGCCCTGCCACAGATTGCATAGTTGATCTACCCAGAAATGCTCCCTAAGAACTCTGGAGGAAAGGTTACTTGTATACTACTGAGGCCTATGAGGGACACTACTCTTTGAGTTACCATGATGTCTAAGGTAATGCATTTAGGCTCTAAAGAAGGCACGGTTGATAAACCAAGCCCAGGTCATTTGGGAATTCCTTAACTAAGTGAATCAAGTCCTATTAGCTCCCCCAAGGATCCAGGCTGTTATCATCAACATAATAGAGTCTCTGGAGACAGTTACTTGAGGTTGAATTCATCAGTATTTGAGTGTCTTTTCTTCTCTGTGTCTCTTTAATACCAGAAACAGCCAAGGATGTGGTGTGAGCCTTGTGTAATGCTGGGGATAGGTGTGGGTTTGGTTTCACACTCAGGGTTTGATTTCCTCATCTGAGCCATCCTTGAACAGTTTATAAACACTGACAGGATGTTGGCTCAGACTGAAAACTTAGCGGCTGAGATTCCGCATTGCAGCATCTTCTAGAAAACGTGTTACCTCCAGCTGTGTGAGTTCTCTGGAGTCAGAGGTGGTGAGATATGGATGGAATATGTATGTTAAACAGAATTTCAAGTTGATTTATCATACGAAGCGGAGCTATTTGTTTTCACATATGTGATGATCATGATCTCCTTTAGAACAGGGACTGTCTTGTTATATTTCCTTCCCCAGTACCTGGTCCAATGCCTGGCACATTACTTTGCTCAGAAAACTTGTTACACTACATTCAACTGAAGATGGCCATCAGAAGGATTCCTGCATGGTGCAGTGGCACATACCTGAAATCCCAGTGGATGAGGAGGCAGAGGCAGAAGGATCGCAAGTTCAAAGCCAGCCTCAGCAACCTAGTGAGGCCCTAAGCAGCTCAGCAAGACCCTATCTCTAAATTAAATACAAAAGAGGGCTGGGGATGTGCCTCAGCGGTTAAATGCCCCTGGGTTCAATCCTCGGTACCAAAAAACAAACAACAACAAAAAAGATTCCTGTTACCTTCCTGAAATCAGAAACAATAACCATGTGCATATTCTTTGTGCTTATTATTACTAAATAAGTTACAATAAACAAGGATTACTTTGTATTAAGCAAACCAATGTCAAAAGACAATTCACATTCTTTTATAGAGCAAGGGGGCATATAATGTGGTATAAACTAATTGCAAAGACAAAATATTAAATGCACAATTTCATTTTAGTACTTATCATAATGAAGATAAATTATTTACTTAATTTATTTATTTTATTTATTAAAATATTTATTTAAATTATTACTTCTTTTTTTAAAAAAATATTTATTTTTTTTGTAGTTGTACACAATACCTTTTATTTATTTACTTATATGTGGTGCTAAGGATCGAACCCAGGACCTTGCATGTTCGAGGCGAGTGCTCTACCGCTAAGCCATAACCCCAGCTCCAAATTATTACTTCTGAAACAAGAAAATATCCAGAGAGCGACTCTCAAGAAATTATACACAATGGTCAAGAGCCTCCCCATGGCATTAGGTTGACATAAGTTTCAAATCCTGACCCTGACACTTATGAGCTGAGTGTCCTGGACATATTTCTTAATCTCCCTGAGTCTCAGCTTCTTAACCCCAAAACGAAGATAAAAATGATACCCACTGTAATGGGCTGTTATAAAGAGTAAATAAAATTATGTCTGTAAAAGACATATTAGGCAGAAGACCTGAATAGAGTAAGTGCTTAATAAGTGATGGTTATTAGGGCTATTATTGGTTTTATTCTGTTATTAATCAGCCCTTCCCACATCTACCTTTCAGTCTTCTTCTTAGTTCCAGTTCCCATCTACTGGTGGATTATTATAGTCCTTCACCTCTCTGACTTTAAGGGGAGGTCCTTCTCCCTTTCTTCAATGAATTCTGAAACTTCTTTTCTTTCTTTCCTTCAACCCACCTAGATGCTTAACTTGTTAGCTCTAGTACTAGAACTCTGCTCAGCTTTCCCAGTGCTTCTCTCACCTCTTTTTGGTTTTTTTATTTTTTCTTTAACTAGTAGTCTTTATTTACATGAGTGAGGGAAGGAAATTTCAGATATAGAGAAAATTTAAGCAGGAAGTTCAAAGAATTTCCATATACCCCTGAACCCCACTTCTCAGCTTCCCCTATTATCCACCTCTCGCGTTAGTGTAGTACATTTTCGAAATTGATGATCCAATATTGACACATTATTATTAACTAAGTCCCAGAGTTTACATTAGTTTTCGGTCTTTGAGCAATGCATGCTTTTCTCACCTCTTTTTTTTTTTTTTTTTCCTTTTTTTCCTATGGATCTCCCCACCTCTTGCTCTAACCCCCCTTTGATTTGAAGGCCCTTCCTTACTCCACCTTTTTCCCAGGCTGTATCCAAGTCCTTAATGTCTTTGCATAATCTCGCCTCTAGCTTCACTTGCCATCTATATTCATCTCCGTATTTTACAATAGTTGGCTCTCCACGTGTGCACTTAACACAGCACCTCTCTGGCTGGTCCTTCTGAAAGTGATTCCTTCCCCTGCAGAGCCCTCTGAGATGCTGGGGTCACCCAACCAATGAGTGTTTTGCACAAATCTGACAGAAGGAAGAATCTATAGAGAGTGAAAGACTCTGTCCCTTTCCCACCCTGCCCTGAGAGTTTCTCACCCCACCATTCATTCCCATCACTCTTGTCCTCATCAGACCAAAAAAAACAGAAAATAAGAGCCTCTGCACCTGCCTGCCTTCCATTCTTCCTTCCTTCTTTCCTTCCTTCCCAGAATCCTCTAAATTAGTTTAATTAATTGGTGAATGAGAGAACATCTGCAAAATACACTAGACATGGAAGTAAGGCTCATGGATGCAAGGAAATAGCGGTGGCAACTCCAGTTCTTCTCTAAGTCCCTGCTGCCCATGCAATTAACATACCGGGGGCTGCTCTCAGGCACCCATCCTCTTGCAACACCTTGACTTGGATTGGTCACCAATTCCAACAAAACTAGAAAGCCAGAACCTGCTGAGGGCATAGTGTTAGGAAGCTGATATCTGGGGAATGCATATTGCTTTGTTAAAGTCTTTCATATCAAATTTGCTGACTATGCGTTTGAGGCCAATGGCACATTTAGGCTACATCAATATGAATCAGTTTGACTGGATTTAGTAAAATTATGTGTATAAGATTCAATCAGATAATTGCATTTTCTTTATTTACATGACATTAGTGATGAAGTTTTCAGTCTTCGACTAGTTGCTTTGACAAGTGCAGTCCCAAATTAAACCACCATTTTGTTTTTTTGCTTCATAGGAACTGGGTTAGGAAAAAAAAAATCTTTGGCACAATGTTTTAAATGGTATTTTCAAGTCACAGAGGGGATTTACCATTTCCTCACAAGCTAAAATGCCTTTAGGATGTATGTTTAACTGCATTCTCACCCCGACATGCACTGGACAGAACTTACAAGCCCCGGTGGAGAGTTTGGGGCCAATTTTATCGTTAAATAAACTCTGGAATGCCCCAGGCAGGGTTGTTAACTTGTCTCCACTACAGTCTACACGTCCAAATAGCCACCTCCCTTCTGTGGATTCCCACAGGGCTCTGGGTGTGCTCCAGAGCCCTCCCCCTGGCATAAGGGACAATTGGACCATTATATTTGTACCAAGAGTGAGCAGTCAGCTTAGTTCAGCTCTGTACACAAAGATGAAATAAAATGGGCACCAAATATAGGCCACTAGGACAATTTATTTGTCTTAAGAGTGTTTAAGACACACAAGCAAGCCCCGTCACGATATAAATGGTCAGCTTTGTGCAATTACCACACAAGCCCAAAGAGTATTTGATGTGAATACAGTCTAGAAACCCTACCATAGGTCACACCACGTAGGTGGCCTGACAAGAGTCCCAGTCCTTGCATCTGTGACGATACAGGAGGTTAAGAACCCACCCAACCTCCTTCTCCACATTTTGTTTTGTAATGATTTTTATCATTGTCTCACTTAAAACATCAATTTTAAATTCCCTTTTTTTCCCCAAAGATATTTAAATTAATAAGCATCTTAAAACTTCCAAAAGTTCTTCTTATCCAACTCTCTAATTCTTTTTTAGAAGAAACTGGTGCCCAGGAGTGTTCATAAACCAGTTGAGATAGCTCTATTCTAATTACAGCTTTACCATCAACTCCTAGCCCAGTATGTTTTCACTACAACTGTCGACTATACCTGAAACACATATCTATGTTCCCACAAGCTTTTCAGGAAAAGAGGCAAAAAAGAAAGAGAGAAAGAGAAAAATAAGAGAGCAAAGAAATGACAAAGAATGAGAGAGAGAGAGAGAGAGAGAGAGAGAGAGAGAGAGAAGAAAGCAGGAAAGAGGAAGAAAGCAAGCAAGCAAGGAAGCCAGGCAGACAGGCAAAGAGCCTTATTTTCTCATTCATCATTTACAGTATGTCTTTCAGATAAAAGTGTGGGCAGGAATGCCCCTACCCCAACCCTCTGCTGTCCATCGGGAGCATTTGCTCATCCATAATCCCTGAGGATTCCAGCTAGCTGTCTGGTCTCTCTCCCTTTTTTGGAAAGGTAAATGTGCCACCCCTCCTGGCTCATCAGCACTTTGTGTTGCAGCAGGGAAAGACTCCTGAAGACAGAGTCATATCCCACAGCAGAGGAAGGCCTCCACTGCCGTCCCAGGCTTTGAAGTCCAGAGTCACTGTGTGGAGTCCCCAGGCCAAGGCAGCTGCCAGTGGAGACAAGGATGGAGTGCAGTGTGAATAGAAAGGCTGCCTGAGTGGCAACTGGGAGCCTCTCTCTTGAAAATAATAGCAAGTACATAGAAGTCTAGGCAGAGAAGACACAAAAACAAAACCACATAAGCACAGGAATGAGATTGTAAGATCAGTCGGCTTTGTGTCCAAACGTAGCCATGGACAAAACTAAGCAAGAGTAGCAGAAAGGAACTCAAAGCACCTGTCCCTTTCAGGAAGGGACTGCTGAACCAAGCAGTTCCAAAGCCAGGATGAGTCAAAAAGCACTCTGTAGTGTTTTGGCTCAAGCTGCCCCATCTACCCCAACTTGTTGTGCCCAGCCCCCTGAATGTGGCCATCTCTAGTCAGTTCCATGACCCAAGCCAGATTCAAAGTGGCTTCAGCCTGGTGCGGGCAGGGTTTAGCAGCTGTCCACTGTTCCCTCCAGTTGAGGTGCCCTTGACTTAGCCCCACTTTCTCCTTTTCCTTCTTCATGGCCTTCTGCAGATGCTACACCTGCAAGATAAAGAAGGGAAATGCCCTGGACCAGGAGAAGGAAAAACTTGCCTAGGCTTTTAATTAGCTGAGACCTAAGTCGAAGCCTTGAAATGGTCTGACTCTTATTGGATGGATCCTCATCTGTCAACTTGGGAAAATAACCAGGAAACAATAACCAGGGACTAAATGAGCAGCTCCAGGATCAGAGACTTCATATTAAATGGCAGCTCAGCCACTTACACAAGGTGGGCAACTGGATTTGCTCCCTGACCTCTCTATGCTTTGAATTCTTTATCTGCAAAATGGGGGTAGCAGTATTGTTGTGTCAATAAATGGAGAAGACGTGCATGGTAATTAAGTATGAGTGTCCCATTGTTAAATTAAGTGAGAGTGTCTCATTGTTACCATGGTGCGAAGTGAAATGTGGTGAAGGTTGACCATTGAAATGTGGTGAAGGTTGACCATTTGCATCATCATCGTTGTCACTATCCTTTACCAAAGAATGAAGCAGTGTTGAAAAGATACCGCACTACACTTATTAGTATCCTTACGGCAGGGAGTCTGGCTTGGCTTGGCTTTTTCCTACTTTCTGGTTCGCCATTTCCTTCAGCCTCTTTCTCCAGATGAAAGGGCAAAGCCATCCTTTTTTCACTTGGGAAGAACAACTAAGGTCTGAAAAACAGAAATATTGCCTTCAATTCTCAATGGATTTAGAACAAAAGAAACCTGCAAAGCTCAGATAAATGTGCAGCAATAATCACCAACTGCTGCTTTTTTCTAAATTTCTTGGATCTTGTGCATCTCCTAGTGGTGATCTTTCAAAATAACTCAAACCTCACCCTTTAAAGGAGAAACTGTGGAAGAGTCATTCAAATATCTAGACCTAACATGCCCAGACACCTACCAATTAAAGGGACAGATAGTGAGTTTGCTTCGCCCTAAAGTGGCATCAGAAAAATCCAATCAGTGAATTCTTCTGTGTTTTGTGTGGGCTCCATGCTAGTTAGTTTTCCATATTGTAACAACATACCTGAAATAACTTATAAAGAGGAAAACCTTATTTGGGCTCACAGTTTTGCAGCCTTCATTCCATGGCAGATGGGCCCCATTGCTTTGGGTCTGTAGTGTCATAGTTTTTTATGGTGGGGAGCGTGCAACCAAAGAAGCCTATTTACCTCATTGCTGGGATGAAAAAAGAGGAAGAAGGAGGGACTGGGGTCCCACTGTCTCCTTCTAGAGCACACCCTCCATAACCTGAATCCCATTAGGTCCTGCCCTTTAATGGCACCACTCTGGGGAACAAATTTTTATCAAATGGGCCTTGAGAGACATTATGGATCCAAACTACAGCAAACCCCAAACAAAACTGTATGAAAACGCCATTAACTGGCAACAGTCTCTAGTTCCCTTTTCTGTTTCCTGCCCTAATCCACCTCCTTCTCAGCTCCAGGAGGAGGCAGCAATAGACAGGATTGCATTTATCCACACACACCAAAACCCCAGGACTCGTTGGCCTTTTAAGTGTGTTCCACAGTGCACAATAGGCAATGCGGGCAAGATGAGGGTCATACAAAGAACTTGGACTTCAAAATCAGCCAGGCCCCTGGGTGATTCCAGACTGCTGCTGACTGACTGTGACCTTGAGTAAGTCATTTATATGGGTTGAGCATCCCTAACCCAAAAATCCAAACCCCTAAATGCTCCAAAACCCAAAAGTTTCTGAGTACTGACACGATACCACAAGCAGAAAACTCCACCCCTGGCCTCATGTGATGGGTCACAGTCAAAACACAGACACACTAAAAATATAGGAAATTACCTTCCGGCTATGCGCATGAGGCATATATGCAACATAAATGAATTTTTTGTGTTTAGACTTAGGACCCATTCGTGATTCAGATTCTTCAGATTTTTTCAAAATCTGAAAACATTCCCAAATTCCTATCTTCTGGTCCCAAGCATTTCAGATAAGGAAACTCAACCTATATTTCTAAGCCTCAGACTCCTACAAAATGGAAATACTAACCGCTTTGCAGGGTGGCTATAAACAGTACACAAGAGACGTCATGAATTTACCTAACCTTGTGTCAGGAAAACAATAGGATCTCAGGGGACATACTCCTTCCACAATTCCTTTCTAAAGGGCTAAGGAAAATATTATATAATATCCAACCTGCCAAATTCAGCATCTGCATATATAGGTAACATTTTAACATTACACCTTCCCACCCATAATCAGAAATATTAATGGTAAAGGAGCCAGACAGGTGGAACACATTTGTAACCCAAATAACTCGGGAGCCTGAGGCAGAAGGATCACAAGTTTGAGGCCAACCTCTACAATTTGGTGAAACCCTATCTCAAAAAAATTTTTGAAAAGAGGGTTTAGCTCCGTTCTCAAGTGCCTCTGAGTCCAATCCCTAGTATTGCAAAAAAAAAAAAAAATGCTAAAAGGAGCTAGTCTTCAACATGGGAACTCTCCTTCAAGTTGATATATCCTTGCAGGACATTATCTTTAAACACAGATGCATGGAATGCCTTCAAGTTCTCCGATTATCCTGCTCATACTGATGTGCTTGTTAGTGTCAGCAATTTTGATAGTAACAATAGGTGAGTAGTTAAGTATACTACTGTGGGGAGCCACCCCTGAGCTCTTGGAACATCTTCACTCCGCCTTAGAGCCAAAGAGATTTTGGTTTGGCACTGCAAGCTGTTTTATGGCTCCTCCCACTTAATGGATTGCACAGAGCACGTGACCTCTTGTCTTCCCTTAGTTAGGAAGGCTGATCTTTTTGCTCCGGAGTTGGGCGTGACCCATTGGGAAGTGGACAGCCCACCTCCTACCTTAATTGGCTAAGAACATTCTGTAGAAAGCCTTTGAAGTTCCTCCATATAAATAAAGCAAACATGGGTTCTTGCTTTCTCTTTCCAGCATGGAAGCTTGACCCTTAAGGTCGAAGAGCCATCCTGCCCCTGCTGTATGAATATTTTCTGTGTCGTGTGTTTTTTGCCATATTTCTCAGCCAGCCCACTCCACGCAGGGGAACCCAGCATCTGTCGCCTGCACATGCCGCAGGCGAGCTACTACCATAAACTCAAATGATGAAATATTTGCAGCCATTAAAATGCATTGTATTTGGTGGATGGGCAATGCTGAGAATTAAACCCAAGCCTCATGTAGTCTACCACGGAGCCACATCCTCAGCCCCGATAAAGAACTTGCTAAAACATGGAAAGTGCTAGAAGAAAGTTTAAAAAGCAAAGGGGAAAAATTGTATATTCAAGGTAATCACAGCAATGCTAACTATGCAGAGAAATAAATCTAACCGAAAAAAATACACACACACACACACACACACACACACACACACCAAACTACGAACTATGTTTTTTTCTGGATGATAATACTTGGAGTAATTTTTCTGTATATATTTTTAATTTTCAAAAATGTTTCTAATTGCAATGCCCTAATTTCATAATAGAAAACACTAAAGTAAATTTTGTGGGTTTTTAATTACCTTGCTGAATCAGCAGGACCAATGATTTGAAACAAGAGAGGGTGGAGAGATCCAGTAAATCTTCAATGGCTATTTGAACAGAAAAAATTTGTGCCAGTGGCTTATTGGAGAATATTATGTGTCCAGAAAGCAGAAGCAATCAAAGGCAATTCAAATTAATAGCTGAGTAAGGAATTCAGATCACCTCTCCTGTTATGCCAAGTCTTTATCAATTCAGAGTCCCATCCACCTTTTCTTTTTCATTTCATCTAAACTTCCAGAAGACTAAGTCACACCAAAGCAGTGTTTGAAAGTAGAGGATGGTCAGCTATAGAGGCAGGAACAAAATAACACCAACAAGGTTGCCTAGGCTTCACCCCATCTCATAACCAGAAAACCACAGGCCTGTACTCAGGGGGCACAAGCATAAAACACTTCTTTTCCCCATTAATCACATTCACCCATGTTCTATTGAATTTCCCTTCCTGATTGTTTTGTTTTAAACTCCACCTTTCACATCCCATTCAAGGCCTTATGCTTCCCCCACCCCACCCCACCCCAGCTCCACCAGCTCAGTCCTAACCCCTGGCCCTGGAGACCTGGGCCATAGCAGACCTCAAGAAAGGAAGCATTACTTCTCTTTTCCACCCTGTATCCCCACTTCTGCCCCTCCATGGTGGGGGAAGAGAAGGGAGGCAAGCTTGTTTATCTTCCTCTCTTGGCTGCCCTAGCTGTCTGGGCTTTCTGGAATGAGGTGTCTGCTAGCTGTCTCTCATGTGGGGTTCAGGCTCCTCCTATGGGAGATGCTTCCCCATACAACTTTCTCCTGGACACACCTTGACTCCTGTGCCAGGTCCTGCATTCCATGGACTTTACTTATGGAGTCCTCTGGCCTTCCTGGGTGGGTAATTCATTCAGACATACAAGCTGCAGCTCAGCATCCACCAATAAAGAGTAGGACACCCAGGATGTCCTACTGAAGCTCATCTCTCCTCAACCCCTAGTCTCAATTCATTCTCCCCAGCACAAATGAGAGCCACACTACAAGCACCAACATTTTGCATAAGAGAACCCCACCCAACAGGGTAGTGAAGTTTCAGTTTTGCTTTCTTGCAGGTACCCCATCTCTAAAGTGGCTCTCAGAGTCACACGACTTGGGGCTGGGGGACAGGAGATTGTCAGGGGAGAAAAGAAATGCCCTGAAGCATCCTGGGCCTATACCTGCTCTCCATCAAACTTTCCCATTCCGTGAATGTCTCTTTGAATATCCTATGTACTCTGTATAAAGGTTGGAAGTGGATGAGAGCAAATTCCAGAATTAAGATTTGCTGCCTCATAATTTGCACGGAGTTAGGCCTAATGTCTTTTGGAATTTATTACCTTTTTTTTTTTCTATCTTAGGGTCTGAACAAAAATATCATCTAAAATTTTGTTTTTCAGTGATAAGAGAAGAAACCCAATTCATCTTAGTAAGTTCAGACAGTTTTATAGATCACTCCTTGACACCCATACTCCCTTCCCAGCCACGAGCCTCACTCGCCCAGTCCAACTTTTCTTCCTTCTACTATTTCCAGGGCTTTTCCGGGTAGACATAAAATATTAGTCTGCAATTGCTCCTTCCAGGCTAGACTGTAGGAAATGTAAAGCTGACTCAAGACCTCTCTGCCAGACCACAGAGCCACTTCTACTCCAGCACCAGGTACCAGGACCTTGCCACCAACCTGGGTTTGCCCTAAGGATAAGGATGAAGGCCCCCTTCTGTCTTAGCTTCATTGACTCCATCTGGGAGTTCTGTTTTTCCTACTTCCAAAATTACACAGCAGCTGACATTCCTAGTCTTCCAATTTCTATCTCCTTTCTGCAGCTTTTGAAATCTTTATCTAATTGGTGAAATGGGTGGTAAGTGGAGGATGAAGCAAACCTAGCTCTGATAGAGCACATATTTTTCCACATCCATCATTTAATTCCCAAGTCCTCAGATTTTGAAACTAAAAGCCAACTATGGAAGTACACCTTCTCAAGGCCATCCCTCCCCTGAAGCAATTGAGGTCATCCAGCGAATGGAAGAGGAGCTGGACATAGCAGGGAACACCTAAGACAAGAAAACCACACTGGATAATGAGTTTCAGTGTGCACTGAAAAGGGCCTAACACTGTTAGGTTGGGGACTTGGCTAGATATATGACTAATAAGAAAGAGACCAGCAGAGTGTAAGTACAGTTTCCAAGTTTCTTCTAAATACCAGTTGAGGGTTCTTTTTATACATTGAACTTGGGGTCCAGAAGAAAACGTGCGATTTAAGGAAACACACCCAAGTCTCTCAATCTACTCAACTCACCTGTCCAGCTCCTACCAACCCTTCCACTGCCCCTGCCCATAAACACAAGTCCAGAAGCACAGACACAATCCACAGGCCAGACATTTCTCTACGAGGCTGTGTACTTCCATATAGTCACATACACTCCTCCATGTCCCTTGAGTGGCCTACTGCCCCACCTCCACTCTTAGCTCTGTGTCTACTTAGAAAACTACTTCTCTCTTGTATCCAGCACAAGTATCATTTTCTTGGGTGTCTGTAGGAAGCATTAGCCACCTCCTGTGTGTTCCCTATTTGACTGTGAGCTCTACAAGGAGAAAGATCATGGCTGATGTCTTTTATCCCTCACGTCTTGCAACTAAACTGTAAGGGTGGTTAACAATTCTTCAAGCTTTACTCTAAAGAGAATCCAGACTTCACCAGCCCTGCGCTCTCAGAAGCCTTTTAACATATCTCATCTCTAATCCACTCACATGAGTGTCACAAGCCTTAACTAATCCCATGCTTTCTGCTGCAATAAGGATAGGGGAAGTTCTACAAAATGGTTTTCGTGATAAATGGTTGTCATTACCTTAGGTCATTACCTTAAGATTCTCATAAGACACAGATGCCTTACTTAAAGTTCAAATATCTCTAGCTCTCACTAATATACTTGTCCTCTTCATTACTCTTTAATATGAACACAGAAGCATACAGATCTTAGATGAAATTATGCTTGTAAAATTTTGCTAAAGCAAGTCATTGGATCTTTATTTCCACTGCAAACTAGGTCATCTGGCAACAGATAAGGAAAAAAAAAAAAAAAGAAAGAAAGAAAGGGAAAAGGAAATCAAGAATGGCCCTGGCCTATCCTGAGTCACTTGCTTCTGGCAATGTATGTATGTGTGTGCCCAAGTACAATAGTCCCCACGAGGAGAAAACAGCTACCTCTTTGCCTGCCAGATGGCTAGGATGGATTCCAAACTAAGAAAGCACCCATGAATTAGGTCATTTATCCCAGCTACTCTAATGCAGAGTTTAGAGGACACTTGTGAGAAAGGTCAGCCCTGGAGGTAAAACGATTTCCCAATAGGAACACTTAGCTCCCTTTGGAGGTTAATCCAGCACCAGTGTGCCTGGTCCCAAACTCTCCTGCCCACAGGGCTTCGAGCCCTCTCGTTGGACAATAATCACATTCAAATCTATATTTTTAAAGTAAAACAAAATGTGTCTTCTCAACCTTACTCTTCCATTAAGCTATTCTGGCCTTCCTTTTACACTAAAGTTTTCAAAAATGTGTCTCAATGACTCTTCTTTCCCACTATATAGAACTATGGTTTATTTAAATCATTATTCCCCAGGATGGCATTCACAAGATTTAACAAGTGAAATGGAATTAATTGAAATGGAGCATGCACTGAAGAGACTGGCACAATCCCGCAGAGCTAGCATGGCTGCACAGAGGGCACCAGTGAGCAGCCCCTCACCCACTCACCCACATGCCCACCCCATGAGGTTAATCAACAAAACACCCAGTGTAATGTTAATATAGGAGCTAGAATAAGATGCTGGCTGATCCTGTTTTCACTAATGCCCTATGGTATTTTTCCAGATCTTCAAGTTCTTGTCCTAACTTAAAATGTCTAAGAAAGCCATTGCCCCCACCCACCCCATTCTCACGTGAGCTCCCACTCACAGAAGAGAGATCCAGAGTAGCTGCTGAATCATGCCATCTCTCTCCTAAGAAACTTCAGACCACTCAGCAGATTTTTTGGGTTGAATTGTATCTTCCAAGAAGATATGTTGAAATCCTAACATGTAGAACTTTGAAATGTGACTTTATTTGGCAATAAGGTGGTCACAGATATCATTAGTTAAGATGAGGTCATACTGGATAGGGTGGACCTATGATCATTCCCTTTAAGAAAAGAGAAACTTGGGTAGAAACACAGGGTAACTCACCTTAAGAAAACATAGGTAGGCATTAGGATGTTGCTACCATAAGCCAAGAAACACCTGGAGTTTCCAGAAGCTTCCAGGAGCAAGGATGGACGCTTCCCTCTATGCTCAGAGGGACCATGGTTCTGCCAACACTTTGATTTTAGACTTCCAACCTCCAGTTTGTTTTGTTATGAGAGAATAAATTTGTTTTGTTTAGTACCCAGTTTTCCATATTTTGTTACAACAGCTCTAGGAAACCAATCAGGAAGCCAACTTGGATCCTCTTAGTACCTCTGCTGGCTTGCAGAGAGCTCTCTGGGATCTCACAAGAAAAGCTAAACCTCTGTTTTTTCTCTTTCTCTCATGCTGACTTCCTCCCAGTCCAAGTTGTTACCTTTTCTCTGCACAGAGAGTCACCTCCAGACTCCCTGGAAGCCCCGTGTCCCCAACTAATAGCTGCCTGAGAAAAGCACTCTTTTGTATTTTGAAACCCAAGATAAACTAAAAATTGAAAGTCTATTTCCGAATTAGAAGATGACACCTTTGAAAGTTCCACATGATCCTCTTAGAAACACATTTCATCCCACAATAGAATACTTTATTTGAGGGAGCAAATCTCAACAAGCTGAATGCTGTAATTCTGCCTCAGAGACATAACACTGACTAATATTTCTGAAAAGACATAGTCCTATCTCATTTCTATTCATGTTTCATTCAACATTTCCATTATATGATTAGGACATATTATGGACATGATTTTATAAAATACAAAATTTTTTTTAAATTAAGCAATAGAAGTTCACCTATGGCTAGATATAAGTATAATTTGGAAAATCTTACTAACTAAAGGTTAGTTTATGCATTTTTTTGAGGTACTGGACAGTGAACCCAGGAACACTGAGCTATATCCCCAGTACCACCCCCAGCCTTTTATTATTTTTTTATTTTGAGACAAGGTTTCCCTAAGTTGCTTAGGCTGCCCTCAAACTTGTGATCCTCCTCCTTCAACTTCCCAAGTTTCTGAGATTATAGGCATGTGCCACTATACCCAGCTAGTTTGTACATTCATTAACAATATACTAGTGCTGATAATTTTTAAATATGCAAATATAACCTATACCAATTGTCTCCAAATTACTTTAGTTATTCTCCTAACAGAAAAAAATAAAAAGAAAAATGAATGTTCTCAAAATTTTATAATATATACACATTTGCGATACACTAAAATACATTAAACTTAGAATTTTAAAGATAAAACTAAAGCTAAATATAAAATTTCTTTTGCTTTTACACAGACCATTTTAAGAATTTCACTTTGAAGACCACTAGCTTATATAATAGTAAATATAATTTAGGTGAAGAGTAAAATCCTGAGTTACTTTAGCAGTTGTTGAGGATACTTGGAAGTATTCAAGAAATAGCATAGAACCAGGTCATGGGAAATCTTTTTGGGGTCCCCCTACTTCTGTGACTCTTATACAAAACCTCTCTTGCCACTATTGCACATGTTATCACATTTCTAAAATACAAATATGGATAAAACAGATTATACCAATAAATCATAAATGCTTTCAGCCAATGACATATTAAAGAACAAATCTTAAATTTCAGAACTACATGCATCTTTTCAAGTAGAAATAACATTAAATAGTCATACATTGAGAGGAAATACAGTATGATAGGTAGGGCTGGGCTAGGAAGCCTGGGTTGAGACAAGAGAAATAGGTTGAGAATATCGAGTCATTTCTTAATCTACACATATAGAAGGTTCATATAATTAAGCAAATACTAAGCAAAGCTGATGTAAATGTCATAGGGTTATTTGGTAGTTTACACACACAAATGATGGGTTTGAGTCATTTTTTTTTAATCTACCCACACCAATAATGGGTTCACATGTCTGGAATATGCCACACAAACCCTCTGTAAATGTCTCTCTATACATCTTTCTGGATTTGGTATGGATCTTTTCCAGATATCAGCAAGACTACTGAACTGGCACTTACATAATGACAGTTTTCATGCTAGAATTATAAACATTTCAGCTCTCATTTACTGAGTACTTGGTAAGTACCTAACAAACATTATCTCACCCAGTTTCATGTTTCCTCGTGTACAAATGGTATTATAGTAATTGCCCCCACTGTGTGGTTAGTGTGATCAAGTACCTCATCCAGGATCACACAGACAAGATTTCAGGGAAGGCAGCCCAACTTCAATGGGCTTCACCACTCTTATACTTTCAAGAGTAGACTGCCTCATTTCACTGGATCAGAGAAATGACATCAATTTACCTTTTAACAACCCTTGTTACTCCATTAAATCTTCTTTCCTACTTGGTAAATCAGACAGTGGGGGGAACACTAAGCAATTAGTTGCCTCCATTCTTGCTCTTTTTTCTTAACAGCCTCAAGTTATTTATTATTGGAAACTGAAAGGAACCAATATATTACATTCTCTCCTACACCAGAATTTGAAATTTATCGAGACAGATAAAGGAATAAAAATACGGAGAGCACATTAGCACCTCTATTATTAATAAGACTATGTTGAAGGTAATAATTTTGCCCCCAGAAAGCTATAAAATAGGCCCTAATGGTTCATCAATTAAGTTTATCCCAATACCACTCTTTATCCCAGGTCAAAATCTCATTACCTGTATTCTATTTTCCACTGCAAATGAGTCTATTTGTATTCTCCAAAATATTAACCGTTCTGCAAAAATAACATCATGAAGACACTCCAGTGATAAATGCCAGGTATCTTAGGTATAAATTTAAGCCTACTCACTGACTTTTCTAGAAAAATAAAATAAAATTCTCAAATAAAATCCTTTTATAAATCTGTCTTCAAAAGGGGAAACTCCAGGGCTGGGATTGTAGCTCAATGGTAGAGCACTTGCCCACCACGTGTGTGAGGCATTGGGTTCGATTCTCAGCAACACATATAAATAAACATGTCCATCAACAACAACAATATATATATAGCGAGGCGCTAAACAACTCAGTGAGACCCTGTCTCTAAATAAAATACAGAATAAAGCTGGGGATGTGGCTCAGTGGCCAAGTGCCCCTGAGTTCAATCCCTGGTACCAAAAGAAAAAAAAATCAGCAAGATTACTGAACATTAAAGTCAACAGCTGCTCCAGGGATGTAGTGATCTCTAATAGCCTACAGTTGAGTTTCCATTGAGTCAAAAGCCACAAAGCTATTATCCTAAAGAAAGATAAATGTCACATGAAGGACTCCTGATAAAGCCTGGGCCAATAGGCTCAGAGAAAGTAAAAACAATGACCCTATAGAGATAAACCATAAGGAAACTTGACTCTTAGTTATGGATCAAGAAGGAAAAACCATATCCTCTGAGAATTTATGTCTATAAACTTTATCGATTGAGACTGGACTGGAATTTATAGTATGCATGTGGCCAAAAAGCCTCCAAATTGAAAATTTAGTTTAAAGTAGTCCCAGGTTGGTAATGGCATGAGCTACATAGAAGAACCAAATATAAATTCAGCCTGAAGGAATGCAACATGATCTAGTTCTCAAAGAATTTACACAGATAGAGATTTTCAAGAGCATGAGCTAATGCTAAAAAACTATTCTAAAATAAAATAAAAATGAAATCAAGAAAATAATATGACTGAGAGTTGATAAGAAAAAAATGCAAACCATAAAAATTTAATCATATCCATAACTATCCATAATTCCAGGTACTGGAATTAACAGGTATAAAATATAAATTATGTTGTATTGAATAGAATGAGAAAGCTTGAAATTATGATAGAATAAAATAGGTCAGGAAAGTTTAAAAATCAAAAATTTAATTTTTAAAAATTAAAATATAATCCAAATCACAGTCTCATGATTGAGCATAAGCTCATTAGATTAAATATAAGCTAAAGAGCACAGTAACACAGAAGACCTGAGAAATTTATCCATAATGAATCACAGAAGGACAAAGAAATGTAAAATATGAAAGGTTAAGAGAGATGGAAGACAAACTGAATATGCACATTCAGAAGAATGAAATTAACCCTTATCTCACATTATATACAAAAATCTACTCAAAATGAATTAAAGAAATAAATGTAAGATCTGAAACTATAAACTAATTTAAAAGAATAAAAAGAAATCTGAGAGGGGTAGAAAGAATTGAGAGAGAGAGAGAGAGAGATGGAGGAAAACACAAGGAGGTCTAATTCAGTGCTTGTCAAACTTTATCATGTGTACGAAATTTCCTGCAAATCTTGTTAAAGTGAAGATTCTGATCTTGTAGTATGGCGTGGAATCTGAGCTCCTGAATTTCTAGCAAACTTCTAGAACAAAGGAATATTGCTAGTTCACAGACCATACTTTAAATAACAAGTGTCTGATAAATATCTAACCAAAGATCCAGAAGAGGAGGGGAAAGGAGGAAATACCAAATTCATAAAATAAAAATGTATAAAGTATTAGCTGAGACTTTTTCAAAATTGAAGAAAGACACTTTTAGAATCAAAGGGGTTAATGTGATTTAAAAGTCCACAGAAAGATAAGGAAAGTGTTACTTAGATACACTGTAGTAAAATTACAGAAAACCAAAGAAAAAGACTAAAAAAAAATTAAAAACAAATACGTTGCTGAAAAAAACAAATGACAGACTTCTCAAGGGAATCTGTCACAATGGAAGCTGGAAGAACAACAGAACATGTTTTCGAAGGCTCAGAGAAAACAACTGTTTCCCTAAATATTTATATATGGCAAAACTATAAAAATGCATTTCCAGAGAAATGAGATTTCTACCAATAAAACTAAGTACCTGAGGAAGAAGAAAAATAATGCCAGAAAAACAGAGATATAAGAAAAATATTGAGCAAAGAAATTTTTTACAGATGTGAGAGAAAATTAGCAAACTGACTTACACAAATGCTAAAGATAATGCCCAATTTATTGCATTTTAAAAAACTAAAGAGAACTCAAATACCACACAAGACAACAATAATATGTAAATTAAAATGTGCATATTGATAGTCCTTTGGCAGCCAGTAAAATATTAGAAATAAGGTATATAATTTTCTAAGCCACATGGGAGACAGAGTAAAAGGGAGAATAGTTGATTCAAAACAAAAATGAATATCAGACAAATAGAAGGCACGAAAATAGATGATAGAAATAAATCTAAACAGAGAAGTTATCCCAATGAATGCAAAGGGACTAAACACTCTAGTTAAAAGACAAGGATTAAAAAAAAAAGACAAGGATCATCAGATTTCTGCAAAATAAAATCTCCTTATATGCATTTGACTGAAGGCATACCTAAAATATAAGAGAAAAAAAGCTATTGAAAAATGAAAACATACACAGTTAAGCTGGATGCAGAGGCAAACACCTGTAATCTCAGTAACTTGGAAGGCTGACACAGGAAGACTGCAAATTTGAGACTAGCCTCAGCAACTTAACAAGACTCTGTTTTAAAATATAAAATAAAAAGTGCTGGGTAGCTCAGTGGTAAAGTGCCTCTAGCAAAGAAAAGAACATATATAAAATTAAAATTGATACAATTTAAAAGGGAAGTTAATACACAGTATAGTGGGGAATTTTAGTACACCTTTCTTAGTAATTAATAAATCAAGTACACAGACAAAAAATCAGTACATTTTTAGAAATTTGAAATGCCTACTGGGCACAGTGGCACATACCTGTCCCAGTGACTTGGGAGGCTGAGGCAGGAAGATCACAAGTTCTAGGCCAGCTTCAACAAGTTAGCAAGGACCTAAGCAACTTAGTCAGACTGTCTCAAATGGAAAAAAAAAATTAAGAGGACTGGGATATTGCTCAGGAGCAAAGCACCCCTGGGTTCCATCCCCAGCATGATAGAAAGAAAGAGAGAGAGGAAGGAAGGAAGGAAAGAAGGAAGGAAGGAAGGAAGGAAGGAAGGGAGGGAGGGAGGGAGGAATGGAGGGAGGAGAAGGAAGGGGAAGGAAGGAAGGGAGGGAGGGAAGAGAAGAAAGAAAGATGGAAGGATGGAAGGAAAGAAGAAAGGGAGGGAGGGAATTGAAATACACAATAAGCAAGCTTGGCATAAACAATATACAAGTTGAACAACCCTAATTCAAATATCCAAAATCTGAAATGCTCCAAAATCTGAAACATTTTGAGCACAGAAATGACACCGCAGTGGAAATTTTCACACCATGAAATTGTTTCGTGCACAAAATTATGTAAAACATTATATAAAATTACTTTCAGTCTGTATGAATAAGGCATATAATGAAGCATAAATGAGTTTCATGTTTGTACTTGGATCACATCCCCAAGATGTCTCATTATGTATATGCAAATATTACAAAATCTGAAAAGCTCCAAACCCAAAATACTTTTGGTCCCAAGCATTTCAGATAAAGAATAAAATTCTGCCAACAACAATCTGAAAATACACATTCTTTTTTTAAGCGTTACTGAAAACTAGCCATGTAGTATATAAAGCAAACCTCAACAAATTTCCAAGATTCAGCATGTGCTCTCTGATTTCAGTATGTCAAAGTATAATTTTCAAAAAAATTAAAAAACATGACTCACAAAAATATAAAACGAACATGTGATGAAAAGACAACTGGTAAAATGGTGAAGTTAGTTGTAAGAGAATTTGAGAAACTAGGTATTTATAAGCATTTTTTAGAAAGAACATTCCAATAAGATTGCTAGATTCGATTTTTTAAAAATAAATTAATAACCTATAGGACAATAAAACCACAACTTGTTAACTGTCTTCTCTACTGGGTAAAAATCTACCAAGTAACATGTGACTTCACAAAAGTGGGCCTTTGCTCAGAGTGAATTGCTAGTTAAATGAAGGTGCATTTCTCTAGATAGTTGAATAATCCCCGGCCAGTTAAACAATGCTCCAATATGATATGGAAAGAATATGCTGCCCTCTCTTTGCCTTATTCTATGTTTCAGATAATTTTTCTTAACATGTGTTAGCTTTGTTGGTTTATATGGAATTGCTTCTAAGCAAGGGGACTCAGAATAGTGGGAGTAAAATTATAACCTTCAGTAAAAAAGAAAAAGCCCTCAGTTCTGCTGTGGTCTTGGCAGAGCTATATTTTAAGACATTTTCAAACAAGCTCCTTTTTCGAGGGTCCCGTCTGCTCAGAAGCACAGCCTCAAGCTTCTGTGATTCTTGGTTTGTGGAAGGTCACACCTCCACTCAAGCCCCACCATTACTGCAGCCTCAGCCCACTGACCCAAGCTCTCCTTATATCTGGAGCCAGCCCTGCTTTAATTAAAGGGTTGCCAATACGTCCATCCTTTTTTTATCATACATTTTTATATCTCCTATGGCAGCCTGCCTGGACAGACCAGATTCTCTCTCCAGATGCCAGTTATTGCTTTTGCAAATGCACTGCTTAGAAAGTTGCCTAAGTGTTGAGGGCTATGCCCCAACCCTGTTTTTCCCATAAGCCCTGTTATTTTAGTGTGTAACATTTATGGTATTCAAGGTTTTTAGGAACATAAACAGCCTATTATGGCAGAAACTTCTTTGTTTCTTAAGGTGTTTGAAATGGCAGGAGACACTTTTTAGACTGTGGCAAAAATTGTGGTAGATGAAGGATATAACTAACAGATTCATTGGTATAGACACTGCAAATAATTTGTCTAGTATTATGAAAAAAAATCGTACTAATGGTAATATTGTCATAAGCAAAGACTATTTAGGAGTACCACTTGCAATAGATTTGCAAACTTTTAATTGTGAGTTGATTAGAGTTTAAGTTTCAAGCATGTATAAACATCTCTCCAGAGGGAGCTATCGCAAAGAAGAGACAGTAACCTTATTATTCATATGCTCATTTTAAACCTTCATTTGATACTATTTTATTCTTAAATGCTTCAGTTGACAAGAAGTGAATGCTGCTATCCACAGATCATTAGCTATTGCCATTAAATTGTAAATATTATTGAATCTACAGTGTTAAACTCACATTTTTAAAATGTCGTATGTATACCCAGTACTTGCTCCCTCAGAAGTGATGTTTGCCATGGGGCCATATATTATTAACATGTTGCTGTTACTGCTGTTAATTTACAAGTGAAAACAGACACTTTCTTATGAAAGAAAATGTATGTAAGATAAGCTGGACATTTGCGGCTAGCTTTGCCCCTGAAGTTATTCGGAGGGCATTTTCCAAAAATTGAATGAACTCAGTGTACAGTGCCAAGAACTTGATTTAAAAAGCATTTAGAAGAAAAGAGAAACAGAGAGAAGCATTTACAGAATTTTATAGAAATCTTGTACTGGTAAAGGTTCATTAATATTAACAATGTTTATATTTTCCCAAACACTTCTGTGTATATTGGGTTAAACAGAGTTAAAAGAAAATCAGGTAGAATTTAAAGTCTTTTGAATAAGATCTAATGATTGGATATGACATCCTTTTGCAAAGTTTATTGTTTTCAAGTTTTTGCTTTCAACAAAATTATAAATATTAACAAAACCGGGGCTAGGGATGTGGCTCAAGTGGTAGCCCGCTCGCACCACGTACAAAGATGTTGTGTCCGCCGAAAACTAAAAAATAAATATAATATATATATATATATATATATATATATATATATATATATATACTAACAAAACCCCACATAATCATCTTGATCCATGTTTAAAAAGCATTTAATAAAATACAATACCTGCTCATGATTTTGAAAAAATGCTTAGTAAACTATGACTGGAAGAGAGCTTTCTCAAAACTACAAAATGGATGTCTGAAAAATCCACAGCTTAATATTATACTTAATAGTGAAATATTAGGAAAAAGAAATAGTGTCTGTCCTCAAGACTTCTATTCAACATTGTACTAAAGGTTCTAGCCAGAGAAATTAGACAAGGAAAAAAATGAAAATTTTCCATATTGGAAAGGAAGATGTAGAGAAAATCCTAAGGAACCCATTTAAAAAACTATTCAAGCTAATAAGTTCAACAAGGTCGAAAGATACAAGATCAGCATACAAAAAATCATTTGTATGATGAATACTCCAAAAATGAAATTAATTTGTATGATGAATACCCCAAAAATGAAATTAAGAAAGCAAGTTAATTTAAAATGAATAAAATACTTAGAGATAAACTGAACAACATTGAGAGTTATAAAACATTGTTGAAAGAAATTAAGAAGTTCTAACAAATAGATATTCCATGTCCATGGATTGAAAGACTTAATATTGTAAAATTGCAATACTTCCCAAAATGATTTACATAGTCTCATTAAGATCACACCAGGCCCCTTTACAGAAATTTGCATGCTGATCCTAGAATTCATATGGGAATCTAAGGGAACAAGAAGAGACAAAAGAAATCTTTTAAAAGGACAAAGTCAGATAACTCATACATTCTAATTTCAAAATTTACTACAAAGCTATAACAATCAAGGCAGTGTAGTACTAGCATAGGAAAAGACATAGAGATCAATAAAACAGAATTAAGAGTTCAAAAATAAACTCTTACGGGCTGGGGATGTGGCTCAAGCGGTAGCACGCTCGCCTGGCATGCTTGTGGCCCGGGTTCCATCCTCATCACCACATACAAACAAAAAATGTTGTGTCCACCGAAAACTAAAAAATAAATATCAAAATTCTTTCTCTCTCTCTCTCTCTCTCTAAAAAAAATAAATAAATAAATAAACCCTTACATCATGGTCAATTGATTTTCCTCAAGGGTTCCCAGACAATTCAATAGGGAAAGTCTTTTCAACAATGGTGCTGGATAACTGCATATCCACAAGCAATACCATGAGGTTGGATCCCCAGCTTCACATCATGTATGCAAATTAATTTATTAAAGACTTAATAGTAAGAGTTAAAAAGGTAAAACTCTTAGAGGAAAGCATAGAAGTAGATTTTTGGAACTTTAGATTCAGCAATGGATTCTTACATCTGACACTAAAACCATAAACAAAGGAAAAAACAGATATATTGAATGTCATTAAAATTAAAAACTTTTCTACTGCAAAAGATACTATCTATAGGGTAAAAAGAATTCACAAAAATGGGGTGGAATATTTCAAATTATATATGTTTCAGAATATAGAAGGAACTCTTAAAACTCAATAATAAAATATACATGACCCAATTAAAAAGTGGACAAAATAGCTGAATAGACATTTTTCCAAAGAAGATATATTTAAGTGGTCAATAAACATACGAAGACCTTCAAAAATATTATTCATTAGTAAAATGCCAATCAAAATCACAATGAGATAGTATTTCTCATCTTTTAGGAAGAGTATGATCAAAAAGACACATCATAACAAGTGCTGGTAAGAATGTGAAGAAATCAGAACACTCACACATTTCAAGTGGGAATACAAAATGTTATAGCTACTTTGGAAGACAGTTGGTATGTCTCAAAAAATCACACTTTTTTAAATTATATTACTGGGCAATTCTCTTCCTAGGTATATGTCCAAGACAACTGAAAACATATGTCCTCCCCACAAATTGTGTCCAATGTTCTTAACAGTGTTATTTATTTATCACAAACAAAAAGTAGAAATAATCCAACATTCATCAACTAATGAATGAATAAACAAATGTAGTATATCCACATATTCAGCAATAAAAAGGAAAGAATTACTGACATCTGCCAAAACATGAATAAATCTCAAAAACATTATGCTTAGCAAAGAAGCCAGACCTTAAAGATTACATATCTGATCTCTTTTATGGCCACAAATGGATCATTGATAGAGACAAAAGCAAATTCTTGATTGTTGAGGGTGGGAGTAAATGATGATTGACTGCAAACAGGCAAGAGGGTTGATGGAAATGTTCTGGAGCTGAATTGAGCTGCAAAATTGAGTTAGCTGCACAACTCAATTTAAAAAAAAAAAACTAAAAAAAAGTCATCAAATCACACACTTGGAATGGATGAAATTCATCGTGTATATGTAAATAGATCTCAATAAAGTCATTTTTAAATTAAAAAAAGACAGCCTTGTAGGCTTAAACTAACACTTTCTCCCTGCTACTTATCAAATGGTTATTATTTTTCTGTCATTTCCTAGACACTTACTATGAGAGAGATGCTGGATATTACACTCATACTGTTAGTAGCCTCAATCCTATGAAGCAGATGCAGATATGCCTCTTTGAAAGAGGAGAATACTGAAAGGTACATCTTAAGTAACCTGGCCAGGATCAGATAAGTAGCAGAGCTGGAATTCAAACCGAGGTCTGTCTGACTCCAAAGCCCTAAGCCACATTGCTGCTTTGCTAAGGAATAAAAAGAGTACCAATGATATTTTTCTAGTAAAAGAAAGGAGAGTTGTTGCCCAGCAACAAAGCTCTCAGTTTCAAAACATATCACATCCTCTCCATAGAACCAGTCGAAGAATATTTCAAAACCTTTGTCGCTGACAAAAAATGAAGACAAGACAAATGACTTGAAGATAGACCACTCAAGGTCAATCCAGCATCTCTAACCATGACTACCAGTTGGTTCAGCTGGTCACAAAGCAGATGAAGTGGATTCATTTAATGAATACACACAAATCTCCCAAGTCTTACAAATGCAAATTCTGGTGTTGTATGTCCAAATGCCCAGTAGGCCTGGGACAGGGCCCCAGAAAAAAAACTATATTTTTTAATAAGCATAGGAAAATTGTTAAAATCACAGACTTCAAAAATAAGGGTCTGAATAACACCTTTGGCCATTAACTGGTTGTAGCATCTTGGCAAGTTAGCATCCCTGGGTCTCAGTCTCCTTGTCTGAAAAGGATGTTGAGAATAACTGTTGAAATCAAAATTGTTATAAATTTGTAATGGTTAGATATCGTTACAAGCAAGAACTTTTGTGTGTGTGTGTGTGTGTGTGTGTGTGTGTGTGTGTGTGTGTTTCCTGAGAGGGAAGAATCTTGCCAGCAGTTGAGACTGACCACTTTTTCTCAGAATAGGGTCAGCAGCCAACATGCTGCTGAGTTGGATGAAATCAACCTGACAGAAGAAGCAAATAGCCAAACCCTCAGGCACTGCTGACTTGTGGCTTCTGTAAGATATTTTAATATTTGGAGCTGAACTCTGTTGACTCACAATTTCATTCTATCCCTTCAAAAATGATGCTGAGAAAAAACAGGTAAGCCACCAAGAGGAGAAACCGTGAAGCAAAGATGACACCTACTGGCAACATGAGGCCCTTTGCAAAAGGCCTTCCGCCCTTTGCTTGGCAGCCTCAACCTGGATTCATCTTTGAAGCATCAGACTGTTGCCCTCTTACACACTAAATGCTGTTGCCAAGGACTTAATTAGAGGTGTGGACAAAGGTTTGCATGCAAAATTTTTCAACAAATATTATTTATAAAAGTGAAATATCGGGAAGAGTATTTAACACTGAGAAATGGATTAAATAAATTTTGGTACATGCAGACAATGAACTATCAAGAAGCCATTAAAAGCTGTTTTGAAATCATTTGAATAACCTGGAAAAATACGCAAAATAAATACAGAAAGCAAGTTATATGACAAAACATCAAGATATAATGACTAAAAATGATGTTTGTACATGCTCATAGAAAATCTAAAATGAAGTGCAGAAAATGTTAATAGTGGTCAGCTTGTAAGATTCGTGTTTTCTTCTTTGCACATTTCTATATTTTTTCAACTTTAATAAGCATGTATTACTTTAGGAAATAAAAACCAAAGAACTAAATATCAAATCATCAAAAAAAGAAAAAGAATTTCAAAAAGAAAGGAAAAGAATTTCAATGACTTTAAAAGGGACCAGGAATCACAAACAGTTAGTGATGGAATCGTGGAGAAGATTAGAAGTGGACAGTTAAAACCTGGATCACAGGAACCTTGAGAGAGGCTGGAGAAGCAGAGTTTGGACAGCATCAGATCAGATCCCACATTGCAGGACACTGGGAACAAACGGAAAAAACAAAACACGGCTACATCATTTCTAAGAAGCAGAAAATTTTTTACTTCCCCTGACCTAATCATCAGATGTCTGTCTCTTCTTTTGTGTTACCTCTAAATGATTTTATTACATAAATAACTATGATTAAAAGGTCTGCCCCACTGGGGTCACCTTCAATAGATGTCTGATTGATGCACCTCTTGTTCCTTATGACGTTCTTATCAAGGCCTCTGGCTCTATCACACACCAGCTCTGTGGCCAAAGGGAAATCACCTGCCATTTATACTATTTGCTCTTCTCTTTGTTAAAGATGACAGCAGCCACTCCACTGACCTCCCACAATTGCCAGCTGTACAAAAGATCATATGCTTTGAAATCCCATGCAAGGTCATGTAGCCAACATCCTGCATGAGCAACTAGGTGACAGACCTCAGAGATGTTTTCTTAGAAGTTATTTCATTTAATCATCATGAAAAACCTATGAATGAGTAGAATCCCATTTTACGATTGAGGAAACTATACTGTAACTGGCTCAAAATTGACTGTTTTACATCGTAGAGCCAGCATTTGAATTCAGTTCTATCTCCAAAGGAAAAGCTCTTACATAGTAACCTGTTCTACTGCATAGTATCTTGGAATCCAAAGGTACCTACAGATCATTAGGTTGAACCCCTGTAGCTTGCAGACAAGGACATCAAGGCCCAGAGAAGGGACATGATTAATCCATAACACCACAAACTTCACTACACAGGACACTAAGATCCACCACACAATCTTCTTTCTAGCCAATGTGGTTCCCTATTCCCAGGGAGTGGGCTGGGGTTTCTGTTCTCATTTAGCATCACTTCTCTATTGCTGGTAACTGAAGCTTTGTGTCCACCCTGTTATTCAATGGTCAAATTACATATTCTGAACTATACCGGGTGAACCTTTGAACTTCTAGGGAAAGTGAAATTCCACACAATCAGTTTCCACCAACAACAAAGCCAAGACAGGAGCAGGGGAGGGGTGCAGAGAAGCCATGTTTTAGACAGCTTTTTTTTTTTTGCTGCTGTGACTAAAGGACCCGACCAGAACAACTATAAAGGAGGAAAAGTTTATTTGAGGGCTCACGGTTTCAGAGTTCTTTGTCCATAGAAGACCCGCTCCATTCCTTGGGGCTCGAGGTAAGGCAGAACACCATGGCAGACGAATGTGGCGGAGGGAAGCAGCTCACATGATGATCAGGAAGCAGAGAGAGGTCGCCACTTGCTACATACAAATATATACCCAAAGCCACACCCCAAATTCCCATCTCCTCCAGCCAAACCTTGTCACTTCAGTTACCACTCAGTTAATCCCCATGAGGGGATTAATTCACTGATTGCATTAAGACTCTCCCAACCCAATCATTTCTCCTCTGAACCGTCTTGCTTTGTCTCACACGTGAGCTTTTGGGGGACACTTCACATCCAAACCATAGCAGGCCACTAATAGGAGGGGTCCAAGACCACCAGAGGACCTGAGCCCTAGATACAGGATGCTCACCCAAACTTATCATCTTAATTAGAACTCTTGAAAGGGAAGGGGGTACTCCTAACCATTCCAGTCACCATATCTACAAAACAAAGCTGTTGTCAGAAGCACCAAGTTGGAGAAACCAACAAGAGACAGAGTTACTATAACTTGGGTCAAAGGGTCTGAGGCCAGAAGCAGGAAAATGAAACCATGTTTGAGCATCCCTATGGGTTGTGTGGGCTTAAATACTGAGGTTATCTGCTCTTCATCAACACTCAAGTGCCACTTCTCTGATGCCATGCTGTGGCCCACATCCTCTCTGGCATTTATTATCATTTGTATTCTTTTTTTTTATTCTAATTTGTTACATATGACTGAAGAGTGCATTACACTTCGTATTACACATATAGAACACAAGTTTTCATATACCTGGTTGTACACAAAGTATAGTTACACCATTTGTGTCCTCATACATGTACTTAGGGTAATGATGTCTATCTCATTCCACCGTCTTTTCTACCCCCATGTCCCTCCTTTCCCCTTCCACCCCTTTGTCCTATTTAGAGTTTGTCCAATCCTTTCATTCTCCCCACCCCCTCAACCCATTATGAATCAGCATCCTTATATTAGAGAAAACATACGGCATTTGGTTTTGGGGGATTGGCTAACTTTACTTAGCATTATATTATTTATATTGTTTGTATTCTTTATGACTGCCATTCTGACTTGAATGAGATGAAATTTCAGCGTAGTTTTGACTTGCATTTCCTAATTGCTAATGACGTTGAACAATTTTTTCATATATTTGTCAGCCTTTTGCAGTTTCTTTTTTGAGAAGTGTCTATTTAGTTCATTTGTCCATTTATTAATGGGGGGGTGGGGTTGGTGTTGAGTTTGTTATGTATTCTGGAGTTAAGTAATTAGCAAAGATTTTCTCTCATTCTGAAGGTTTTCTATTCGCATTCTTGTTTCCTTAGCTGTGCAGAAGTTTTTTAATTTGATGCCTTGGCATTATTTTCTGAGCTTTAGGGTCCTAATGAGAAAGTCATTGCCTGTGCCTATATGTGGGAGTGTTGACCTACATTTTTTTCTAGGATTTGCATAGTTTCTTGTCTAATTCCTAATTCTTTGATCCATTTTGAGTTGATTTTTTTTTTCTTTTTTTGCCAATTTTTTGATTGGTTAGCTCAACAATTCTTATAGGTAGAGACAGTTAGAAGAATGAAGATGTGAATACATAAGAAGGAACAATTACTGTTTTTAGTGAGAGGAAATTTTATGGGTTGCATAGTAATCTCATTGTTACTCAATTTATCATGGTCTCAGAATGATCTTGTTTAATATAGATGCAATGTGATCATTAATGTCCAGCAGGACAATGTGATTTAGTTGTAAGCCTATCAATTTGGAATAACACTGTGTCCTAGCTGTGAATGCCAAATCATTTTCAAATAATCATGTTTTAATATTAAGACTTTGCTGTGAGGTCAGATCAGTTCACTGACATTAGATGCTCTTATTTTTCTCTCAGCATCAGAGCTAAATAATAAGGATTCTGGTTAGCATCACTGTGATTCATCTGATTCACTAGAGACTAGCAATACATTCATATGACTGCCAACACAGGGACGAGGGAAATATTTCAGGAAGAGATCAGTTGGAAGAACATAGACATGATTATTTCATGTTATTTACACGATATTGATAAATGCACAGATATAGAGATAAAAAGTTTTAATAAGAAAAACAATCATGTCTCTCATATACCCTCCATAAAATGAAACCAATATTTTGCTTCTAAAGAGCAAATTAAGAAAATAATTGAGTTGATTTTTGTTCAGGGTGAGAGATAGGGTCTAGTTTCATTCTTACATAAGGATAACCAGTTTTATTAGCACCATTTGTTTAAAAGGCTGTCTTTTCTCCAATGTATATTTTTGGCAACTGTGATTTGTTTTATCACATGACTGTAGATGTGTGTGTTTGTCGCTCTGTCTTCTACTCTGTACCATTGGTCTATGTGTCTGCTTTTATGCCATTACCATGCAGTTTTTATTACTATAATGCTGTAGTATAATTTGAACTCAGGTATTGTGATGCCGCCAGCATTGTTTTTGTTGTTGTTGTTTTTGTTTGTTTTGTTTAGAATTGCTTTGACTATTCAGTGTCTTTTATTCTTCCAAATGAATTCTAGGACTGTTTTTTTCTAGTTCTGTGAAGATTGTCATTGGTATTTTGATGGGGAATTGCATTGAATCTGTATATTGCTTTTGGCCATTTTAACAATATTAATTCTACCTATCCATGAACACAGGAGCTCTTCCTATCTTCTAAGATCTTCTTCAGTTTCTTTCTTCTATGTTCTATAGTTTTCATTGTAGAGGTCTTTCACCTCCTTGGTTAGATTTATTCCTAGGTGTGCTTTTTTAAGCTATCATTAATGGAATTGTTTTCCTGGTTTCTTTATCAGTAGATTCATTGTTGATATTTAGGAAAGCTATTGATCTTTGTATGTTGATTTTGTATCCTGCTACTTTGCTAAATTTGTTTATTAGCTCTAGCAGTCTTTTGGTAGAGTTTTTTGGATCTTCTAAGTATAGGGTCGAATCATCTGCAAACAGTTATGATTTGACTTCTTCCTTTCCTATTTTTATCCCTTTTCTTGCCTTATTGCTCTGACTAGAATTTCTAGCACTATATTAAATAGGAGTGGTAAAAGTGAACATCTTGTATCATTACGTATTTTAAAGGAAATGCTTTCAGTTTTTCCCCATTCACTATGATGCTGTTTTGGGGTTTTTCATTCACAGATTTTATGATGTTGAGATGGTTTCTTCTGTCTTAGTTTCTTCAGTGTTTTTATCATGAATGAGTGCTGTTTTGTCTAAGGCTTTCCTTGATTTTTTTGTTCTTAATTCTATTTATGTGATGAATTACATTTATTGATTTGCATATGTTGGACCATCCTTGCCTCCCTGGGATGAAACCAACTTGTTCATGATGAAATTGTACAGTATGTTAGAGGCTGATTAAAGAAGGAATAGAACACAGAGAAAGAGATTGAAATTCTTAATAGAGGATATGGGAAAGAGTTCATTGAAAAACAACATTTTTAATAAGGTTTGGAAGAAGATAAAGAAATCAGTCATGAAATTATCTTTGGGGAAAATACTCTAGGCAGAGAAAACAGCCTGGGCAGATGTCCTGTGGTAGGACCAAGTCTGCAGTGTTTAGGAAATAACAAGCAGTCCAGTGTAGCTAGAGCAGAGTGAACAATGATAAAGACTAACCAAAGATGAAGACAGAGTGGTGTTAGGGGACATATCACAGAGGGCCAAGTAGGCCACTGTAAGGCCTTGTGCATTTACTCTGAGTAAAGTAATAACTATTTCAGGATTTTGAATGAAGGAGTGACATAACCTGACTTACTTTCGTGAAGGATCACTTTTCCTTCTGCATTAAGCAGAGACTAAATGGGGCTAGGGTAGAAGCAAGAATACTTGCTAAGAGTCTCTTACAATAATGAAATCCAGGGATAATGGAGATTTGACCACTGTGGGGGCAATCAAGATGCTAAAAGAGGACTGGGTTCTGGATGTGTTTTGAAGATAGACCTGGTCTGCCTATTTCCTGATTTTAAAAAAAGAGAAGAGTTAAGAATGGTTCCAGTATTTCTGGTTGAGCTGCAGGAAGAATGGAGCTACAGTCAATCAAGATGGAGAAGAACAGGAGTGGAACAGGTTTGTGGGAAGAGGATCCAAAGTTCAGAGGGAACATGTGAAACTTGACCGCTGATGGATCTGTTCCAGGGGTCGTCGTATATGTGAGTCTAGAAGGCAGTTGGGAATTCTGGAGAGCTATCCATCAACATTTGGGTGTTACTTAAACATTTGAAGCTAGATTAGTTCAGTAATGACCTAAGCAAGATAGAGAAATGAAGAAGATCAAGAACTGAGCCTTATGGATGGCCTTTTAATGTTAACAAGTCTGGGGATGAAAAAGAATCCGCAAAAGAGCCAGAGAAATGGCCTCAAATGAGTTGGGGAAGAACCAGGATAGTAAAGAAAGATCAATTCTAACTTTAGTGGGCACACAGGTTATTCTTTTCTCCAACAACTTTTTTCCTTGGATCCCTGAATCAATGCAAATAAACTCCACATTTCTGAGTGCTTTTTTCTTTTGCACTTCATGTACAACCATCTCAAACCCTTGTCCTTGGTTGCTGTGTAGGTCTGGTGGCAGCCAAAGTGGTAGCCCTGATATCAGAGAAAGAAAAAAAAAGGGGGCTCAGGTGGGCAGCATTTCTGTAGCTCTGATGTACCCCATGTCCAGTTGGAGAACTATAAATCACAACAGAATCCACAGATTATTCTGTGAAAACACAGAATGACAGAATACTCAAACACTCTGCCTGTGGCAAACTTTCAGGTATCACACAGCTGGTGGGCACTCAGCAGCATGTAGAAGACAGTGCACAGAACCCAGGGAAGAGGACGAAAAGACTAGGGAGTCCAGCACATCCTACAACTTGAGATGGATAGCCTCTTGCCCTTGTAAGTTTCCTTGGCCACATGCTGAAGTTGCACTTAGGAGGAAAGCAATGCCTAAGAATTAACTTCTATAGTCCTAAGAACACAGAAACAGCTTCAAAGCTTTAACTCTACAATCTGATTATACACTGAAATTTCACCATTACAGAGTTTAATCCCTTAATTTAAAAACATGTTTTTAATGAGCCTGCTATTCCTCATTCTGAGCTTCAAATGGGAGAACAACAAAGGAGAGGACATGGTATGATATCACAGACAAAGCCCCCTTTACTTCTTCCCATCTCCCACCCTCCAGGAAGGCAAATGGTTTAGCACAGGGAAGCAACCTCCACCCCTGGAGTTTCCCTGTTGACAGATGTAGGCGGGAGTCAAAGGGATGAGTCAGAAACTCTCTGGAGGAGGCTTTAAAGCTGCCTCTGCAAATTTTCTCAGATCTTCTTTGCTACCAGAGAAACCAGCCTAAACCCAAAGGCCTTGCTGGTACACGGAAACCACCAGGAGAGCACGTGGGCCTGTTCCTAAGGTCTGAGGATGGGTTTCTCACTCAAAGCCTGAAAGAGCCTCAACTCCCTCTTCTTCTCTTTCCCTTTTCTGCCAATTTACTCTGGCCTTTTGCTCCCCACCCCATATCTCCTTCAAAAATTTCACCAGTGCTGAAAAAATATTCAGTATTGTGGTTCTTCTTTCCGCTTTATTTCATATCCACATTTCTCATCTCTCTTCCAGAAAATTCTTCAAAATGTCCTCTTTGGAAGGAAAGAAGTCAGAGGAGGCAAGAGGCAGAACCAGGGGATTCTGTGAACCCACTGAATCTTGTGGCTGTTCTGAGTCTAACACTTTTCTGAGGCACTATGCTCAAAGCTACTGGAATCTGAAGGCCAGATCCCCAACCTTGAGCTTGGAGCCTCCCTTTGGAGGCATGGGGTAGGAGGTCAGGCATACACAGTTTACCACCCAGTGCCTGGCTCCTGGATATGAATCTGGGTCTATGACTGCTTCTGCTCCCTAGGTGCCTAATTCCAGCCCTGTGTATAGATTTGATCTCAATAACTGTCTGATCAAGATTTGTCTATCTAACCCAAAAGCCTGAATTATTGTTTCTTTTCTGATTTTAAGTGATCATGTCCTCCATAACCTTTGGGGAGCCCATCTGAAACCCCAAAGTAAGTCATTTTGATTTGAAATGAAGATAAAAGATTAGCATGATACAGTGAAAAGACATTGGACTGGACAGGAATCCCCAAACTTGACATTTTGGTCCTAAGTCTACCTACTGTTGACTTATATAAGATCTCTTTGTCTTTGTTTCCCCCATCTCCTCTGAAATGGGGCAGGAAAGGCCTTAAATGAGTATGGAGGACCTGAAGACTAGAGTTGGGTGGGGTGGAAGCCTAAGGCAGCCAGTAGGTCCAATAGCAGAAGACAAGCCCTGTTCTTACAGAACACGAAAGGCCCAGACTAAGAAAGAATACCAAATTTCTCACCAACATCAACAGGCCAAAGCCAGGAAATACATTGGTATGTCTTACATAGGATGGATAGAGAAGGTCACTTCAGCAAAGGGACATTAGAACAAAGTCCTGAAGTCAAAGGATTGGAAGCCAAATAAATATCTGAATAATTTTTAATCACCAAGTATTTATTAAAATCTGCAACATGCTAATCGCAGGTCACTGGGAATGCAATAATAAACATAAGAGTGATCTTGCCCTCAAAGGACTTACAATTTGATAATGGAGACAGCCCTCCCCCCCAAAAAAAACTAATGACAAGTTATAATAAATATAATGAAAAAAAATGAGCAAAGTGCTGAGAGAGAAATATACAGGGAAGAAACAGTTGAGATAAGGAGATGGGAGGAGAAGCTCTGTGAGAATTCCAGGTGGAGGGAAAGATTGCCCAAAAGCCTCCTTATGGCAGGAAAGAGCTTAGTAAGTTTGAGAAACAAAAACAGAGGCAGGAGGGGCTGCAGCTGAGAGAGGGACAGAATGGTATGTCTTTGAGTTCTGAGTGGAGTTTGTAGGCCAGAGCACTGGGTTTGTGTTAATTCTGAATGCAATGAAGTGCTATCAAAAGGTGTTAGACCACATAGTGATGAAATCTGATTTACATGTTTAAAAACCTTCTCTGATTGTTGCATGGAGTCCAGATTAAAGGAGGGCAGAACGGCTTCAGGGAATCTATCTGGGAGGTTGCTGCATTACTCCAGGTGAGAAATGAGGGAGTGGGGAACAAGATCAAGGACAGATTAAAGGCAAGATGCGTCAAGGTGATTACATTTGGATTGAGTACGTGACCTACAAGTGCATCATCCTGGCTGAAGGTCTAGTATTGGGAAAGACAAGTTTCCTCATCTGTGAAATTCATTCAACACGGATTTAATGCACATCTACTGTGTGCTAAGGACTGGGCTGATCACTGAGACCATAGCAATAAATGAAACAAAGTCCCTGCTCTTCTTGTGAGCTCAGCTTCTAAAGGGAAAAGAGAGATAATACACAAATTAACAAATAGATAACAGTGATAAGTACTGTTTTAAAAGAGAGAGAAAAGGGGATTGGCTAACAGGAAATGGCTAAAGCTTTAACAGAGAGAGTGCAATTAATGGAAGTAAAAGTGAAGGCAAATGGGAAGAAAAATAAATATGTTCTATGTTCTGAGCTCTGTTCTGCAGAGCCCTAGGTTTCATGGATGGAAGTGCTCAGGAGTCCCTGTGGGAGTGGATGGGGACAAGTGTCGTGGAGATTTGGATAAGGTTTGGCCAATAAGGTTCTCTCCTTGCTTCAACCAGATCTGCTCTACTTTTATCTTTGTGGTTTCCATTTGAAAAATCCTTGGGGGGCAAAGAGTTCTACTGCTTAAAACACAAACCTTTGGAAACCATTGCAGCACATTCTACTTCTGGGAAAGGAACAAGACTGTGGAGAGGGCCCCTGTCTGCATTGCTGCCCCAGGGAAAGTCTAAAGCTGAGGGTGAGAACCACAGCTGGATGGTTTCTAAGGCCTATTTCAGTTCCAAGGTACTTGTATTCTACTCTCTTGGTCCCAATCCCTGAACAACAATCTCAGTTCGGTCTCCAATGGTAAGGTGGTCTGATAGTGGCCTTGATGGAGACCTAAACCTGGCTAGCCCTCCTACACTGGCTTGATAATTTATGGGCTTCTAAGAAGCAATGTAAGAAACATATATTTTGTGGTATAAGAAGCCAAGTGCTGCCTTCAATGCTGATCTTGGGGGAAAAAAAATATCACTGGGCTGAAACATTCACAGCAAGTCAGGAAACCCTTCCCTGGTCTTCAGTCTGCCTGGCCTCAGGCAGTATCTGGACAAGGTCTCATCCATGACTGCCAGCTTCCTGTAACAGAGAAGTTTACCTTTCCTGGGCAATTTTTCAGGGTCCTCAATTTTTCTTGGTGTCTTAAATAAGCAATCTCTCTGCCTCCTGTCACGATGAAATGTAAACAAGTCTACCCTTCTTCCCTTGTACAAAACTTTCTAAGCTCTTTCAATTTACCTGTAGGTCTGGAGAAGAAGTACAATCATCTTGAAGAAAATCTGTGCTTAGTTGAAGCAACTCTGCTTGTCTTTGATAGATTCATTTCACTGCAGAAAATAATGCATGAGCAGCTGAATTTAGGAAACTCTAATCCATATATTTAGTGCCTGAGGCATAGAATGTTTTATAACTCTTGTGGTCTTCTTCTTATGAGACTTTAGCCCTAGATTGTATGGAAATCAAGTGTATCTCCATTCTAACACCATTTATTGCCACAAGAGAAAGAAAGCGTGATACCATGGATAAGACACCTAGGTCACTTGCCTACTATAGTGAACATCTGATGTCCTTATTTGTGCAGCATCATTTCTCTACACCTCCCTGTCCCACCTTCCTCCCTGTAGTTTGGTGAGGTTGATCCTCCACCCTGCTACAAGGATGGGTATAAGTCAAAGTCCATCAGGGCATTCCATCCTCCAGCTCAGAGACTTGGCCACCAGAGGTTAAAAACTCACTTGGACCATGTGGAACTGCTGTACAGGTGATGGATACTCTCCTAAACCTGGAGTTATGGGGATATGAACCTGATGCTACTAGCATCCATCTTGCCCCAGGAGGAAGCACTTACCTAAGCTCAGACAACAAAGCAGAAGAAGAGATGGGGTTTCGGACTCTGTGGTGTCTAAAGCCACAGACATGAAGTAATTCTGTTTTTCTCAGATAATTTTAATTTTTTTTTGGGGGGGGGGTCACCTGCAAACAAAGAAACTTAAATGATTGAGCCTCTCTAGATCTCTAGATCTGATACTGGAAACTAATCAGTGTTTCTCAGTGGGGGGCACCATTGGCACTGGGCTGGGACAATTCATTATTGTGCAGACTGGCCTGAACATTTGTCTTTGCCTCTGCCCACTAAATGCAAGAAGCAACCCTCAATCTTTTCTTTTTTATTTATTTATTTTTTTTCTTAGTTGTAGTTGGACATGATACCTTTATTTTATTTATTTATTTTTATGTGGTGCTGAGGATGGAACCCAGTGCCTTGCACATGCTAGGCGAGCGCTCTACAGCTGAGCCACAACCCCAGCCCAACCCTCAAACGAACAAGTAAGCACCGCATTCTAATGAACATGCACACACACACACACACACACAATTTCTACATGCCCCCTACTCTCAGCTAAAAACCAATAAGCTAGAAAATTTCTGAGACCCCTCAGAATCAGCCTGAAATTAGACAATGTTGTGCATCAAAAATTAAATTCCCCAGAGTCTACTCCTAGCATCAATTGAGAATAATTTAATTTCTGTGTTCATTTCTTTAAAAAATGAGGATACTAATGTACAACAACATGGGTAAACCTATCAAAGGAATATTGTAATAAATTCCTTGATGTGAAATAACTCTAGTATGACCCAAAAGGGATCTTAGCTACTTTTGAATATCATTGTTACATAAAATTTGCCCCATTAAAAACATTGGGAAAAAAACTAAAGTGATATTTTTCCTACTC
>NW_025999977.1:31600072-31642515 GCF_001458135.2 Marmota marmota marmota
AAAAAAAAAAAAAAAAAAAAAAAAAAAAACTGAAATGTAATACTCAACAGAATAGACCATGACCAAGCCTCCTGTGGGGCTGTCTGTGCATTAGAGAAATGGAAGCTTCTAGAGTCTTATCCATCCCTCCTTTATGCAAAGTAATCACCTCCAGCTGGGCCAAGCTGATGGAGCAAATGTTCAGTTTTCACATGGTTTTGCTGTAACACCATAATGAATGTATTTCTTTGATGGAAGAAAGAAGCTTCATGGAATAAACTGTTTCAGGATTTGAAGCTAGACCTGGAAACATGGGCTGCTTTGTTCTTATGACAACTGCTTCACTATCTAAAACATTTCTCCATTTCGAAGGATCTGTCTTTTCTCTTCCAGCCACAGCCCTCAAGCTACAATAACAGGCTCATGATTTTTCTAGATGCCAAGGTTATGAATGCTCTTTTATGAATATTTTCCTTTGAACTCACTTCTCCTGAAGAAGAAAAATAACCCTATGTATTTCAGGGTTGACAGTAATAGGCGAAACATACAAATGGTTCTCTGAGGGGCAGTAAAATGCTCCAAAATGCTTACAGAAAAATTCCAAATGTAACATAATGTTTATGGAGCACCGCCTTTATGGCCATAATTTTCAAAAAGTAATATTTCTGACTGGCATGAATTACACAGAACATATTACAGAGATTAATATCAAAGTTAATACCTTAAAATGTCTCCCTTTATGACATCATGATTGCTTTTCTCATATTAATGCACATTCTTAGTGAATTTCAGGATGTGCCAGTCTAAAGCAAGGAAACCTTCACTGGATTAAGCTGCTTATGTTTTCACTTTTCCCGTCATCTCATTTCAACATATCCCTCAACCTCCTCTAAAAATAATTCAACCAATGCCAACTCAAAAGATTATAGTAGATCTCCTATTAATTTCACTCTGCCTCAAAAGGAGCTTATCATTTCAGCTTATAATTATATATGCAGTGCTGTCAACTAATGTGTAAGTTCCTTGTGAAAACTTATTTTCATGCTGTTTATCATCAGTTAAACCATTTAGCAATTAAACAATAATACCATCAGTTAAACCATTACTCTTATGGTGTAAAAAAAAAAAAGAATATGTTTTCCCTGAACTCCTTTCAAATGTTTTCTCTCATCCAAAAAATTAATCTCAAAAATTCAGCTCCCTTTAATCCTGCTTTGTGGCTTAGATTCTTTAGCCCCAGAAGCCCTTGTGTTGATTTTCTGTTATACCCATGCTAATGTAAAATAGCCTTTGGTACGGTGGGGAAATAATTATGCACAGAGATGATGTGCCTTTGATGCTTGACATTGTCAGGTAGATCATGGTAATAAGGATTTAAGAATGTTTCCCCAGATAGAAGGAATGACCTATAAAAACCTCAAGATGCAAATGTTGCTTTGCATTTGGCATTGAGAATATTCTGCAAAATTCTTTTTGTGTACAGAGGCAATGCTTTACAGTGGTTCCAAACATAAGTTTAGAGCCAGACTGCTTGGGTTCAGATCCCACTGCACTTATTAGCTATCTGATTCTGGATACATTTTCAATGAGGGTAAATTCAAGAATCTAACTATATTCTTGATTATAATTATACATAGCCATAAATTTTTAAATTATACTTCTCTTACCTGGACAGTATGTTTAAGCAAGGAAACTACTTTTCCAGTGACTTACACTGTCACTGAACTTAAAATTGACATTGCTTCCCCACTTACCTGGTCTGTCTCACTCTATTTGGCCTCAGCAGAATAATTCAGTGATTATTTACTGTCTACTCCGAACACAGAGAACAGTGGCCCCAACCAACTTCATCTATTTGGCAGGATCAATTTCCTAATTGTTCAGTTGATCAAGTTTATATTTCTAGATAATTGTCTCCTAAGACTAAAGGCAATTTGTGTGGCCTATGTATTTCTAGGGGAAAAAATATATGCTATAAGTAATTAGCCAAATTTGAATACCATATAATTTACCTGCGCAAAAATTATTATAACTAGTGTGCTTTAACTGTTACTTTAATGTTGATTTTAAAGGAGCTGGGATTGTAGCTTAGTGGTAAAGAATTTGCTTACCACACATGAGGCACTGAGTTTGATCCTCAGCACCACATAAAGATAGATAAATAAAGAAAATTAAAAAATATTTTTTAAAAAATATTGACTTTAAAGGTCACACTCAATGATCTTTGTCTGTCTTCAGCTCAATCCAAGACCAAAACAACAAATACCTGTCTGGTAATTACAATGATTAACAGGGGAAAACAGGCCAAAATAATAAGCCTTTTAATTAAACCTATATAAGAAAAATCTGCACTGAAAAAAAATAGAGAAAAAACTTTAAAAGCAATGATGATTCTGTCAGTACAATAGGATATTCTTATTTAATCAATTTTCCAATGCTTTTATTAGTGACTATATTATTTTTACAAGAATAAAGTTGCAAAACTATAAAAATTGGGCTGCGAATTTAATTACATACTTCTTCATTTATATATATGACAAAGAAATTCACAACATGGCATTTAATTCTTATTTTAATTCCTTGAAATTAACCCTACAAACATTTCTCAAAGAAATTTGAAAGTCTTCAAAGTACATCTCTGTTTTATATTATAAAATAGATTTCCATGGTTGAAAAATCACAAAACTAAGGTTACATATTGCACACCACCATCATATTTAAGTACTGTTTAAAAACTATGATATTGAATAATTGAATCTGATTTCATTTAATTGCTTTTATCTAAAGAATTTTTAAAGACATTTATTTTCTGTTTTCTTTATGTGTTCCCTATTATTTCTAGATGAAAATTAATAGGTAATTCAAGACATAATTCTGTAATTCATTGATCACATATTCAAAGATACCTACAAAACGCATCTCCAGGATAGAAGCTTCCATACAGCATCTATTTGGAATCAGATTATTTAAATGGTGCCTTGAATTTTGAATTTGGTGCAGAAACAATTACCATGTACTAAACCAGAATATTACAAATGAAGATATTCCAACACAAAGACTTGGATGATTTTGTTTAAATTGTCAATGGTTGACTCATCCAAATTCTCCTCATTGTCATCCATCGTGTGCCAGACTTCAGGGAAAGGAGATGGTATCAGATGCAGAACTGGAACACCTAATAAGAAAGAAACCACTTGTCATTTGGGGCAGGTTGACAGCAAGTAAAGCAGAAAGTGGCTTTCTGCAAGCAGAGGGAGCTCTGTACCACATAAGGACACCTGATAATTCATCATCTGTTGGACACTTCTTTATAGCTTACTCTCGTACTCCAAAAACATTCACTCCTTAAACAAGTAATAATTGACTCATTAAATAAGTAAAAAGCACCTACTACCCACCAGTTCTGGTTCTATGAGTTGAAGTTTCTTTAGTGAAAAGACAAAGCCATGCCATGTGAAGCTTGCATTCCAGTGGAGAAAGAAGCAAATAAACACATATCAAACATAATTTTAGAAAGTGATAAAGTTTATTAAGAATAATTAAATAGGGGGCTGGGGGTGTGGCTCAGCAGTAGAGCGCTCACCTAGTTAGTGCGTGCAAGGCCCTGGGTTCAATCTTCAGCACCACATAAAAATAAATAAATAAAACAAAGGTATATAAAAAAAGAATAATTAAATAAGGTAAAGGAATAAAGGATGAGAGGCAGGTAACAGGGTGGGGGGGACACACACCAAAGGAAGGGAAAGCAAGCCATGCACAGATCCAGGATTGAGCATTGCAGACAGCAGTATTAGCAAGTGCAAAGTACTGAGGCAGGAATGTGCTTATCCCGCTTGAAGAACAACTAGACTGCCAGTGTGGCTGGATCACAGCAACACCTGGAAAGTGAGGTAGAAAGTGATATTGAAGAAGAAGAACAGAGCCAGAAAATGGAGGGTGTTATAAGCAATGGTAAAGACTTCAGGTCTTTTTCTATAAGAGAAAGCCACTAGACCTTTAAAATAATAACTATCACAATTGATTTACATTTTTAAAAGATAGCTCTAACTCCTATACAAAGAATAGAAAAACAAGAATAAAATCTGGGAACAAACTCAGTTGGGAGGCTACTGCAAGAGTCCTTGGGTTGATTCAGACTTCCAACATCCCTTCTTTTTTACTGTAATTCCATTTTTTTCAAATTCAAAAAATCTTTATTGGATTAATATTTTAAATGTACAGTGTATACACTACATGGTGACAATATTTACATACAATTCATATCTTCATATGGTCTTTATAATAAAAAGTTTCTCACAATATAACCAAATGCAATAATAGGATATGATCAATAACTTAGAAGAAGTGATGCATAGAGGTTATTAGGAAGTTTAACAATTAAAAGCATGTTTAGAACTTTTATAGACACAGAAGTGAAAAGGGACTTTGTATTACAAATGCTTAATTTAGATATACCCATCTACCAAAAAACTTCCACCATCTTGACACAAGGATATTGCTCCCTTATTGACCAGACAACATTAGAGTTACACAAAGTGCAAAAATACAACCTAACTTTTTAGGCGGTGAGGCAGGATATCATATTATATAGGCTCTCATCAATATTCTACATGTAAAAAAATGAAAGTGTCCTCAGGATTTGGAATGACTTCCATGAAAAAAAATACAAGCCATGTTATGATATGGTAGATAGTTAAAGTTATGGTTTAGATTTGGAATAACCCCAAAGCTCAGTGTCCCCAATGAAGCAATGTCCAGAGCTGGGGCTTTGGGGAAGTGATTGGATCATGGGGGCTCCGACGTCATCAGTGGATTCATCTGTTGATGGCTGAATGGATCATTGGAAGGTAGGACCTAATTTAAGGAAGTAAGTCAAGTAGTCACTGGGGATAAGACCTTGAAGGGTTTATCTTCTCTCTTCCAACTTCTCTCTCATTCTTTTTCTCTTTTCTTTATTTTTTGTTTTCTTGCTTTGTTTTATTTTAGTTTTTGTTTGTTTATTTTCCTGGTACAGGGGATTGAACCCAGGGCCCTTTGCATGCTATGCAAGCACTCTACACTGAGCTACACCTTCTAACCCCTTCTCTCTGTTAATTAAATTTAATGGTTCCTCACACTTATAGATTGTTGCAAATCAGAGGGAATAAGAATTATTACTAAAGTCCAGTACCACACACCAGTATTCAACTTGGATGCTACCACAAAGACCTAAAAATGGATGTGTGTTAGGTATGAATGTGGATCACAAGGAAAGAGACAAACTAAGGACAACTCCCAAGAGTCTGACCTGAACAACTACATAAATGTAGACTGTTCACTAAGAAGGGCAACACTGGGAAAGTAAAATTTACTTTGAAGCCAGTCTTCCTCCATATCAATGAACAATGGTGGGTTCCATCATTTCATTTTATAACCTGAAGAGAGAGGCCTGGTAAGGGAAAGTAAAAGCATTATATGTTGCATCTAAATCATATCTGGTGTCACTAAAGATCAGGTGAGGAACCATCTAGACTTCTTCCTTCTCATTTAATGTGGTTCAAGCATCTAACTGCTTATAGGCACATAATCAGAAGATACATATTGGCCAAAGTTTGTTCCTAGTACAACGTGTATACTTCCTTTTGAAACTATAGTTCTCAATCAAATTAATTTTATTGTCTATTTTTAAATATTTTAAATACTTTTGGATTGGTTCAAATCATTAATAAATAAATTTAGCATAGTCAATCCTTAAAGAACAGTCTTAGTGATTATAAAGCGCTAGTTATTATTTATGTTTAATATGCTCCTTGAATGTACACACATGTTAGAGACCTGAAAATCTTCAACACTGAAGAAAATTATCTGATGGTACCAGGAAACTAAGGTCTGAGGATGAGCCATGGCTGAAAACATTGATCTTAATTTACTTTAAAGAGGAGATAAGTGATATGTAGCCTTAAAATTTCAAAATGCACATAAAATACAACAAATACAATAGATAATAAATAAGTGCACCTGCAGAGGTACTGCTACACACACGTGCATGTGCGTGCGCGTGCGCACGCGTGCACACACACACACACACACACACAAACATTACCTTTTCTTAAAAATGGAATATGGTCATCCTGAATAATACCTCCGTGACCCAAATTCTGGAAATACTTCCTCTCCAAAGAGTGATCCTTGAGCAAACCCAATTCATGAAGTTCATGTTCTGCAGATGATAATTAGATAGCAAATGAATATCTATTTTTATCTGATCAAGACTCAAAACATCCTTTTGAAGGAGTTGGAATCTTAGTACATGTAGCCATCATTTTTTAAAAGACTATGCAGCAGTGAGCATGGCCATACCAAGAAAATACACATCTGATTAAATTTAGTATTTACATTTAGAGTAGGAAGAGAGAGGAATGGCTTTAACCTTTCAGATGAGAATCTCCTTGAAGGTGGAAACTCAACAGATGATGGAGAATGAGAAATCAAAGGAAAAGAGGGGTTCACTCAGGTATGTAGGTGCTTATAAGTCCAAATGCTGCATAAAGAATGCCTAAAGAAGAGATATGGAGCTTAAAAGTGGAATACTCAAACATAATAAGGATGAAGTATGTCAAAAGACCACTATATGAAAAAGAGGTACCTATTGTGACCCACATGAGTGGTTCCTGATTAGTAGCATCAGCATTACTTGGGAACTAGTTAGAAATGGATATTATCTAGTTTCCCCTCAGATCTACCAAATCAAAAATTCTGGGGTGGAAACCAGCAACCTGTGCTGTAACAAGCCCTCCAAGACATTCTGATGCTTACTCAAGTTCAAGAACCACTATCCTACATTCTGTCACTCTTGTCATCTTGAACATATAACCCATGTACATAAAACCTATGTGACATATGTTACAAGATGATGAACAATCACAAGAAGATTATAAAATAACTAAATAAAAGTTCCTAAGATAGCTATTTATTTTTTAATTGCTAGATTTATAAGGTGAAACTAGGCCATCTAGTAAGCAAGCACATATGATATGATTTTTGGAATATTGGGAAGCTGTAGCCACCATCAAAAACAATATTCCTATTTATTGATATTCATAATTCCTTTGTGATAGGACAAAAATTTTCCTTATACAATTAGAGATAGAGTTTGAAATGTAAATACCATGCAGAGGAGTAGCACAATGCATTAAAATTGTATTAAGGTAAATGTTACTGATATAAGTTCATTTGAGTACAAGAAATAAAAGAAGAATGCAAATTCCTTAAAAGAAGATAAACTCAATCTCTGGAGGTTACCAATAAACTAAGAAAAACATGGTGTAAGAAAGAGGTCCAAGAAGTTTATATCAATAATGCCAGAATAATGATTCTTTCAAAAAGGAATTGAAATTCGCCAAAGACAAGAATCTGGAAATTCAAGTTTCTCTTGTATCGTGTCTAGATCTTGATACTGGCAAATTCTTAAGTCATGGCAAAGGCATGACAGCAGTGCTTTTCCCACTGCTTAGAAATAATAAAATTCCGTCTTTCTCCAAGAAGTCTTTGTGTCCCATAAAACATTTCTGGCATGAAATTATTGCTTCAAAAGCAGCCTCCTAGCCTGGGTTTTATTATAAAAATCCATCTCGGTTTCATCTTTTCCTGACGCCTCAATGGTTTGTCTTGTTTTGTTCTGTTGGTTTTATAAAGATGGGAACATGAAGGGAAGAAGTTAGGCTTTCCTTTCTCTAAGTCCCAACCTCTCTTTTGAGCCACAGGGTATCACTGTTCCTTGGCCTGATCATCCTTGATCTCTCCTACTAACCCTCCATTTATTTGGCTTAAAGTTTAAATGGCTCTTACTGGATCTCTTCTCTTGTATCCTGATCACTTACTTCCTTAAAAAATTTAGCTGAGATTGTATTATATAAAAAAATATTTGATAAAAGGAGACTTTTATCAAATATTTTTTGATAGGAAGCAGTAGCTTGGTAGGAATAGACAAACTCTAGATAGAGGAGAGGGGTTGGAGGGTAAGGGAGGGGGTATTGGGTAATTAATGATGGTGGAATGTGATGATCATTATTATCCAATAATATGAAGACACAAATTAGTGTAAATATACTGTGTATACAACCCGAGGTGGGGGGAGGCTTAAATGCATATAGTTTTGTGAAACAGTCCAAGTCTGTCAAGGATGCATGTATATTTTTGTCTTTGTGACAGTCTAGAAAAGTCATAACTATAGAAGTAAAGATTTAAAAAGAAGAAGAAGAAGAAGAAAAGCAAGATTTTTGTTTTCCTGAGGAAAGGGAGGAAAGATAAATAGATAAGCACAGGATATGTTTAGGGGAGTTATATTATTTTGTAATAATGTAATGGTAGATACCCAACATTATACATTCATAAAAACCTCTCTTTTGAGCCACAGGAAACTACATAATATGAAGAAAACTACATAATATGAAGAATAAATCTTAATGTAAGCTAAGAACTTTATTTGATGATATACAGTTACTAGTAATATATCAATACTGTTTCAATTTTAACAAATGTATTGCAATATCACAAGATACTAATAATCAAGTAAACTGAGGAGGTAAAGATCAGGGGAGGTGTATGGGGATTCTCTGTATTACCTGTTCATTTTTTTGTGAATCTAAAATTAAATTAATGAGCTCTATTAAGAAAAATATCACTTGGTTTGGATCCTACAAAAAAAAAGAAAGAAAATAATGTCTATTTAAGGCAGAAAATGGATGATGATAAAAGTAGAAAGAGAACAGAATAAAAATTAAAGACTATCTTTTGGTATCATCATAAAGACATAATATTCATCATTAGTCGACACACTTTGCTAAGGAAAGTTTTCCCTAGAAATTCATTCTATATGCATCAAACAGGATTCCGAGGAAATATTTTCAAACCATTCCTAATAATATGCAGATGTAGAATGTAGTTAAAATACTACATTGAAACTTTTCCCTTTCAAAATAGAGATACACACAGGAAAATAAACTGGCCCTATTAAAGAGATGGGTAAGGATTACAAACTAATCATTAAGGCAAGAAAAAGGTCATTAAAGTGCATTACACATTTAAATCATACACTTAAATCATAAAATTTGAATTTTAAAAATGTAGTGTTTGTCAGTACAAAGAAGTCATGTGTTACTTTCTATTAATGGTGCTTACCGATTGTTTGAAGTCTCTGAAACCATCTGGAAGAGCTTGGGAAAAAATTGGGAAATGTTGGGTTTGGAGCTCCAATTAAATCCAATAAGACCATTAAATCCTAAGGGAGAAAAATATGGTTACTTAATCACAGTCACCTAAGTATGTTTCATACTCATCAACAGGGAAAAACAATCAGTCAAAGCTAACTGCATTTTAGTAATTGAAAATGCTACAGGGAGCTATTTAAAACAACAAAAGCTTTAATAAGAGAGAAAAGCTTCTGTCAGGGAATGGGGAGTAAATGGGAAGATACAGGTAAGAGGACACAAAGTAGCAGATATGTAAGGGAAGAGTTTATGACCTAATGTACAATCTCAGGACTGTGGTTAATAAGAGTGTACTGTGTTCAGGACTCTTGTTAGATGAGCAGGTCTTAGATGCATTTGCCAAATAAACAAAGGGGAGGCAGGTACATGAGAGGATGGACATATTAACTAGCTTCACTGTGGTAACCATTTATTATCTATATGTATCCCAAAACATCACCTTGGATAATTTAAATAAACACAATAACATTTTAATCAATATTTTAAAAAAGAACAAAGGCTTTGGTAATATTGTATGTTAGTTATTTTGGAGAACTTTTTCAATCTTGCTTATGCAATGTGGACAAACTGGCAAAGTGTTAATTCTTTGTGCATACATCCCCCAAAAAAGGATGTCACGAAGGATACTAGTGACATCCGGATTTCATAGATTAAAGAAGAGTATATTTATTTTCAGATGGAAGTCCAAGCCTGTCAGATCTTCTACTCCCTCTAATTAGCCATTTTACCTTTAATCTGTGATGACATGACAGTGTATTGGAAGCACTTGAATAAACTGTAACTATCCATCAAGGAACAGGAAAGAAAAAGTCCTTGTAAAGGAGCTTTATAACGTTGTGTCTCCAGATTTCCATTTCCTTGTGAATCAAGTGAAGAGCTCCAACTAGCTAATCCCTAAAGATCCTCTCTAGTTATATGCCTCTATAATTAAACCAGTGTTCCTTGACTTATTTGAGCCATAAAGCATCAGCAGGCAAGAGGACTCCCTCAAGACTACTTCCTAGCTTAAGACCTCCTGATTTATATAAGTGAAATGATGTGTGGGTAAATATCTAGTATAGATCTTAACACATAGTAGATGAATGCTGTCAGAGTCTGTGATTCTAAAAGAAATAAAGATACACTTATTAATTTTTTATTAAAAAAGAGTATGTTCTAAAGAGGTAGTATTTATGAACTCATGAATGATAATTAAATGCATGCATTTTAAAAATAATAACCTTTGAAGCAGGAACATATTAACAAGGTTGGGTAAGCTATTAAAAATTTGTTCTGGGGATAAAAAAAAAAGCGGTCTTTGCCATCACTATGGATTCATATATATAGACTGAAAAATAAATAACTTTGTTCTTATGCTGGTCAACCAATTCTCTCCTCCTTCTCGGACCTTTTAGTTGCTTGGGCACAAGTGAATGAATGAAGCGTGGACTATATTCCCCTGACCCATTATGAGCAGCCAATGGACACTACACAGGATAATACAAACTTAAGGTATGTTAGTCATAGAAGACATTAAATGTGACCACTTAGACTCCTATGGTGACGGCCAGTGGAGAGTTTAGGAACAGGTTATCATTTATGCATGGTATGAGGATCAGGGATGAATGAAGCATCCTGGGAAGAATGAAGTAACACAAGGTCCCAAGGTGGAGTTAGTGAAGTCTTGAGAACTGAGTAAAGATAAATATGGGAAGAGTGTCAGAGTCAGGAAAGGATTCAGGAATAGGGGGTGAGGGATTAGGGATGGAATGTGAACTCAGGAATACGAATGAGAAAATGAGGCTGGGTGTTGGGTCCATTTCCTGCTAGGGTAGCAGGGTTTTAAGGCAGCATCAAAATGTCCCCAACCCTCATGTCAAAAATGCCACAATCAAACCAACACATGAAAATATCATATGCCCACTACAATGATGACAATGTTTTCATGACACTGAGAAATTCCTCATCCCCATCCTCCCCTTACCCCATTTCCCAGGACACCAGCTTCCATTGCCTTTACAAAGGCTTCAAAGAAGGAATTTGCTCTCTCTACCTCCATACACTATTTGAAGACTGTGCTGCCCTTAAACCAAATTGAATCTGATGATTCCTGAATCTGATTTTTTACATCATTTTAATTAAGCTCGGTCAAACATGGCTTCTAACCCAGAATCATTTTTCGTAGCTCTGGGATTCCTCAAAAACCCAACGCCTGCCAAGGAATGTTCTATGATAAACACTCTACTCCAGGGATTTCATGGCACTTTTAGGTCTTTACTTGGCTTTAGCAACCTTTTCTTTAGAGGCAGAGCCTGAGCTGCAGCTCCATGGAAATCATCCAGACTCACCATGCCATGCAGTTGGTTGGTGTCTCCTGCTCCAGGTGGGTGTGAGGTTGACGCCATCTTCAGAGCTAAGTGCTGAGACCCATACAGAGAGTCTTGAGGAGACCAGTGAAGGAACGCCTCTTCCCCATCAAAGAAAATTAGCTGGAGTGAGAGATCTGGCTTGGAGTCAAAGGCATTCTGGCAAAAAGAGCAATAAAACGAGAACAAAAATGCTGTGATGATTAAAAAAATAAAATAAAAAACAGCACTCTTTCTTATTAACTGAGAAAAAAATAGACATGCCATAAAGAAAGAAAGATACCAAAGCAAGTGAAATGATGCCAAATTTTATTTCACACCACTTCCTCTCCAAAAATCATCACATTTCCCATGATCTACACTCATATAAATCTCACCTTCTCTCTGTCCCTCTGAAAATAGAAGTCTTACATTTGTTTTTACTCCCCAGAGAATTGTGAAACTATGGAACTGCTGTGATGAACACTGTGATAGGCCACCAGTTCCCCTTCAGGGGGACATGATACCCCAGTTGCTGGGGGAGCTGTCAGCAGCTTCAAGGACTGCCTGGGTTGCCCATTCTGGGCTAGTCCTACATCCTGTAACTGGCCTAAACAGGTGTGAAGGGCTCCCTAATGGTGGTTGTGCCTCTAGAGCGCCTCAGAGATTGGCCAAGGCTGCTGTTGAACCAGCACCGCAGCTTGGCTTCTTCCCTGTCCAGTTCCATATCTTTTCCCTGCCAGTGTTCATCCTCCCTCATAAATGACCTGAATGCTAAACTCCACATCAGAATGTGTTTCCTGGGGAACACAGATTGAAATAAATGCACATCTTTCTTGCCTCTCACCTTACTGAACTCTGCAATTTTTTATTGAACCTACATTCAAGAATCTGCCCTAGGAATGTTATAGGGACACTAAGAAAAATTATAGGCTTTCCTTTAAACAGCCCACACTTTAGTTGGGTTAGGAGAGATAAAATAAGTTCATAAGCATGGTAAAATGTGCCAAGAGCCACAAGTGTAATATAAGTCCTCAGAAAACTGGATAGAGTGAGAGACAAAAATCTTTGGGACATCAAGGAAAGCATTATAAAAGAGACAGTATTTGAGCAGGCCAAGAAGGTGAATAGGATTCTGATCCACTTTACACTTTACACTCTTGGACAACTTTTACCTTTTGGGTTAGTCCTTCTGGTACTGAAATCCCCACAATCCTTCAACCCCACTGAAATCACTCATACTGAATTGTTTACCTTTTCACAGCCCTTGGCCCCCATGATATTCTCACTTCAATCCACATTCAGCTTAAATTCCAGTACATCATTCTAATTGCTCCCTTGCCTCTCTCTGCCTGGTCAGACTTTCCTGGCAAAACACTACGTCCAATTCTTTACCTACCTTGTGCCTGCTCTCATGGAGCTGAACCAACCACACTGTTTGGTCTTGCTTAAAATTCATGACCACAAACCTCAAGTTGGCGTGTCATGTGAACTTCAGTCACACTGTTCTTGGCTCATTCACCCTCATACTCTGCTGGCTTTTCACATTCCTCCTCTCCCTGACCTGCAACACCTCAGCCGAGCTCACTCCCAACTGATGACCTTGATTTCTTCCTGCAGTGCTCATATTAGATGCCAGTCTCTCCACGTATGCTATAAATCCTATCCCCTCTCATTTGTTCAAGGACATCACTCCAAAAATACCGTTTCTCCTACATCATCAATGTTTCCATTCCTGCTGGATAATCCCCATCAACCTGAAAATACACATTTGCAACTGTCATCTTAAAATATTTGGCCCCACTATTTCCACCCCCATTTTTAAGCCTTTTTACAGAAAAACTCCTTGACAGAGTTTATCTATTTTCACTGTCTCCAATTCCTATTCTTAAACCTACCCCAATGAGGCTTTATCTCCTCCATCTACTAACACTGCTCTTGTCGAGGACACTATCACCTCTACATGGCTAAGTCTAAAAGTCAACTCTCAGCCTTCATACTGTATTTTACCACATAATCATCACAGATTTTGTGCCAAAAAAAAAAAACAGAAATATTTTTTGGAAAAAAAGTGGGGGGTATGACCACTGTGTAAATTTTTTTTTAAATTATGCCAGTATTACTTAAAAATCACTTATTACTAAACTGTCTATGACGCAAGATTAGGATGCACAGAGTATTTATGACTATATATTAAAACTGAAGAGTCCAAATTGGCACACATTTCTTCATGACAATTTAGCAAACATATTTCCAGTCTGAAAAAGAAGTGACATATTGATTGTCATTGATTTGTGCATTATAGTCAAAATACTACACTTGAGAAAATTTACTACAGTGTTGCAAAGTATTAAATTTAACAAAATTTAATCTGTGGCCAAAGAGTCTGCATGGCTATCACTGGTTTTGTTATGTGATGCACTTTTCTCAGTGCCACTTAGACAAGATGTGTTTACCATTAGTACCACAGCACTTTAAACTAACCACACAAGTCAGTTTTCAGAAATATATCAATAGTGCACCAAATTCTCAGCTCACAGGCTTGCAGTTCCCGAGAAGAAAAATGTGCAACCATGCGCCACTGGTGAATACATTGCTGCTCTGGTTACCTTCAAAATGGTATGATGAACAGAATCACAACCATGCAATGATTTACACAATGAAAAGTTATAAGCCAGATTTTGGACTGAAAAAACAGGGCACAACAATTATGCCCTAAGGGACTCCCTCTGCCTCTCCTATATGGCCCCAGAAACCAGATCCCATGACTTCTTCTTCTTCTTTTTTTTTTTTTTTTTCAATTATTTTCCTGGAGCATGTCTTTTAAGGAACTTTTAAAATGAAACAGTACATAGGAGTGAACATTCTTGAGCCTTTACACAAATGAAAATATCTTCATTCTGTTGTCATATTTGATTTGGCTGGATATGAGGATTCTGCAATGCAAATTATTTCTATTTAAAATATTTAAGGCCCAATTTCATGGTCTTCTAGCTCCCATGATTTCTACTGAGAAGTCAAATGCCATTCTCATTCTACTTTTATATGATCTATTGGAATTCCTGGAATGATTCTCCAGAAGTATTCATTATCTCTTTTCTTACTGTTCTTCGTTCTAGAAAAGATAGTTCTTCTACTTTAGAATCCAACCCTTTTACTGATGTTTTAAAATAGTTTTTTGTTTGTTTTGTATTGGGAATTAAAGCACCCAGGGATAGTTTGTCTCCAAGCTACATCCCCAGCCTTTTTTGTTTTTTTATTTTGAGACAGGTCTCGATGAGTTGCTGAGGCTGACCTTGAACCTGCAATCCTCCTGCCTTGGCCTCCCAAGTCACTGGGATTACAGGTGTACACCACTGCAATTGTATTTAAATTAATATTTAAAATAGGGACTGGGATTGTGGCTCAGCAATAGAGCGCTTGCCTAGCCCATTCGAGGCCCTGGGTTCGATCCTCAGCACCACATAAAAATAAAATAAAATAAAGATATTGTGTCCAACTATAATCAAAAAATAAATATTTTTTAAAAATATTTAAATAGTATTTTTAATTCTCAAGAGCCTTTTCTTACTCTGTGATTGTTCTGTTATTATGCATTCTGGTTTTGTTTCATGGATGTAACTACTCTCTCTAAGGATATTGAAAACAGTGTTGGGTCATCTTCTGCTCCTTATACTATTCTATTTCCTCCAACTTCATTTTTTCAGTTTTTATTATTTATTTTGCTTTTTTTTCTTTCATGATGGAGACTGTTCTCAAATGTCTGGTCATCCTTTGTGTTTATTCATATTAAAGAATAAACACTGAAACACTGGTTAGAGACACAAATCGGTTAGCTTTGCTGCAGCATAATCTAGCACTCATGAAGTGTTTTTATTGAGAATCCCCAAATGTCCCTCTCTGTGACATAAGGTGATCCACATTCTCCAATCCTCCAGTTTCCTATCTGGTGGGTATCTGCTGGCTGCTGGTTATCGGGTTCTGGAAATGGGGAAAAGACTGACCATCTCATTGTTCAAAATATAGAAATGTTCACTTAATCTCCCGGATTTCCCTGTGGCACCTCATTACTGCTCTTGTCTATATCTGATGTCCCCAAGTCCAGAATCTCCTTGATTCAATTTCTTTAGAAAACATTCTCCCATCTTCTCAGAGGTGCCCTGGGGCGCTCACCTACCCTACCTGCTGGTATGAATCAGGAATGTAAAATTTGAGTGTTCCTTATATGAATTTATAAACTCTCTGCACCAGCTCCCTGCCTCACCTCTGCCTCCCTAAGAACATCATTCCTCCAATTCCTGACTCGTTCCAGGATTTCATCAGGAGACCAGCTGGCTTCATCTGATTCTCTCCCGATTCTGATGTGTCATTTGCCATCTCCATCCACTTCTACCTTCATGTTGTGGTTCCTGTTAATATGTGTGCCCTACTTTCTTCAATGGTGGAATTGTTCTTATTGTTTTTAGGGTGCTCTCATAAAAAAGAGAAGAAAGTGTCTTCATCATCTGAAAACTAAGTTATCTGTTGCCAAACATTTTGATCATCTTAATGTTGCTCCTTAGTTAGCCCACAAATTTCATTTCATTTTAAACCTCCAAAACTCCTGATAGCACTAAGCAGAGGATGTAGCTGTGCAACATACATGCACTCAGGATTTAATAAGTACCAAGCAGCTAAATAGATTTTCTCATTGGCAAAGATGCAAGATGTATTCTTCAGAAGAGACATTCTAAGCTTCCGGCTATTTAAAGAACTTTTAATGCTTCCAAAGTTCTAGCTCCAAATCAAACAGCATAATTCCAGAGCATGGGGGCAGTTCCAGGAGGTAGTGTCCATCTTCTGCAGCCTTAAAGCTTTGGGTGCCTCACTGAAATTTCAACAACAGGGTGATTCCAACAATCAGAGCAGTGACTTACTTTCATTCTGTTCTCTTAGTACAAGTTCATTTAGGCAGGAGTAGACTGTTGTGGACACTGACCCTGAGTCCCATGAGGCCACCTGCTCTTTTTGCTTCTTTTCAGGAATGACAGAAAAAATAACAATGGCCTTCCATTTCTAGCAACTTAGCTTGTACCTTGGAGCTAGAAGAATCTTTGTGGCCTGATTTGTGCAGGTCTTCATGAAAATATTATAAATGCCTAGTTATCAGGGTTCACATGGTTGGTGAATTATCTGCAGCCATCCCCAATTAAGAGATTAAGCTAATGCCACAGTAACAAAGTATAACAAGTCACCCCAAACTCAATGGATTAAACACAATAATTATAAATGCTCCTGGGACACATCTTCCATGAGTCAGCCAGGGAACAACAAGCCTACAGTGGGTTGGGCTGGAGTAGCTCTGTTTCACCCTGCATTCAGTGAGGTTTCCTCTGCTCTATGTGTGTCTCTGATCCTCCTGCTAGAACTGGAAGGCCAGCCAGAGTCTGATCTTCTCAGGGTGACAGCAAAGAAAGACACAAAATAGCAAGCACATTCCCAGCCTCATGGCATATCTACTAACAACCCACTGACAAAAGCAAGTCAATAACCAAATCCAGAGCCAAAGGACGAGGAAGTGTAACTTGCTACAAGGGAGGACACAGCAAAGTCACAGGCAAAAGATGTGGATATGTAATTACAATCCTATTACTGGAGATGGGAAGGGCTGCCAAGAATTGCCATCTCCCAGGTCACTTCCCACCATCACCGGCCCAATCTATGATGGCTGAAGAACTTAGAATAAGACCTTAATGATAATTTAGTTAAAATATAACTGGAAGAATAAATTCGATGCTCTCCAAGTGTACAGTCAAAAAAATTTTTTAAAAATCCTCTACATCACCCTTTACCTCTAATAGAAAAGGCAAAGAAGAGAACGTACATGGTGACTCAAATTTTTAAATGGCAATCCTCATCCAACAATTCATTCAGTACTTTTTATTTCTGGTCACCAAAAACATGTGTGAGCTATGTGGCAAAAGGTAAAGCTGCTCACCAAGAGAAAACACACCAGCTAAACAAAACCGTGCCTTTACATAACGCTTCATTTCATGTCCTTACACTAGAAATGCCAATATGAAAAATTAAGCTGTTATATCAGCTTCTGAATTCCCTCACCCATTGCTGGGGAAAAGCACATGTGAAAAGCAGGGCAGAACATGGGATAAAAGCATCATAGAAGGTTCAGAAAACAAAATAAGATGGAAAAAAAAAACCCCAGAGAAACGAATACTGAGAGAGTATAAACAATCCTTGCTTTCTTCAAGTTCTGGACATCCACAAAAATAGAACCAAATATCTCTATTACTTCCATTACAAGATAAACCTTTTACTTCTTTATACCCATTGTATCAAAGGTTGGACCCTTCATAAAGCTCTGGGGGAAGAAAAGATATTTTTTGCCCATGAACAAAGTTTTTTGTTTTTGCTTTGTTGTGTTTACTTGGTTATGAGTGATATCAGAACAAAATGTCTTCATCTAGTTTAGCACTTTTTTCCAATAGCCCCTGAGAACACAGAGACTGAAATAACATCTGAGAGTCCCCAAAGTACTTTGAGCTGGGAGGATAACAAAAGCTCTGCTATGCTACATAAAATTGAGCTGAGATTCAGAGATAATAGCAATAATGCATTTCTGCTTCATGCTTTTCATCTCGATATGTCTGAATTACCCACTCTACTTTAGAACCACGTCCCTGCAGCTCCCTTCCCCCAACTCAAGACCCACCATCTCTCAAATCAGAAGGCTGTGATGTTTCATCACTGTATAAATAAGAAATAAACATAGTTTATTATATAACAAAATTCTTATACTTGGGCCTGTACTAACCTTCCTCCTTCTTCATTATTTGTAAAGAAATGTTGCATTTAATTTAATATGTACTCAAGGATGGCAAATCAGGAGCCAATTAATGAATGTACTGTCACATATCTTAGGCTTATTATCCATCATTGACAATTTGAATCATGTCATCTTCCAACGAATATTGCTTCAAACTCATATCATTTTGAAACAAAATACAAAAATATTCCAAAAAGTTTCAATTTCCAAATGGCCTTCTCACTTCCCCAAGGATTCCAGAGTTCACTCAGAGTTACTGCTAATATATGTTATCCTAGGAGTCAACAAAAGGAAAGTAGATACCTTCAAGGAAAGAAGTCTCTTGTCTAAGGCTCGAGCAAGTTCCAGAATCATTGCACACGGCACAGCTGAATCAGTGGCTCCCACAAACACTCTGTGGTCCCAATGGGGAAAATACTTGGAGTCATAGTGGCAGGCAAGGACCAAATGTCGTTTAGCAGTAGGGTTAAGGGTGCTGATGATATTTGAGAAAGACCGGTACCCAAGGGGCGTCTTACTCAGAAAGGTGTCTACTTCCAAGACCCAGTCGGCCTGAAGTCTCTGAATTCGCTGCAGGATGTGCTGATCAAAACAAAAACCAAAATTTCAGATCTAAACAGTTTTCATTTATTAATTATGTTTTTAAAGTTTTATGTGATAGATTTCAGTACACATTAATTGTGCTTATTAATAGTAGTAAAACATTGCTATTAATTGCTCTTATAATCCTTAGCCATTTTCCTATTTAAAGAACAAACTCATCCTCTCCCTCTCCCCTAATCTTCCTTCTATCAATCAATCCCAGCCAATTGTTAATACTAACCAGTGTTAATAGTTTGCTGTAGGTCTTTCAACATAGCTTCTCCTTGCTTATATGAACCTGTTAGCACACCAACGGATACATCTGCCAGAGGGTTGTTCATTTTATATGAAAAGAATCCTACTTTACACATTACTCAGCCCTGTTGCATTCCTCACTTAACAATGTATCATAAACATATCTACACATTAGGATGGAGGCAGCTGGTTCAGAAGTATTAAAGTCAAGTTTTAAGGGGTTGGGGTTGTGGCTCGGTGGTTGAGTGCTTGCCTGGCATGCATGAGACACTGGGTTCAATCCTCAGCACCACATAAAGAAATAAAATAAAGGTATTGAGTCCATCTACAACCAAAAAAAATTTTTTTTAAAGTCAACTTTTAATATTTCTAAGAGTCTAAGAAGGCATGATTGAGAAATCGTATATATCAAGGTCCTACAGGTCTCTAAGCTCTTTGAAGCTAGGAATCCCTAAAGGTAGCTGTTTTTGTCTCAAATGCATAGCATGTGCCCCAGGGCCAGCAAATGTTTCCTTTGTAATGAATATTAACTGAAGATAATTGACACCCACATGCCAAGGGTCATGGAGAAAGAGCTCATAACAAGGGAATGGGTGGGGATAGTTGAAGCCCCTAACCACTGTAAGAATCAATAAGCAACTCTGATCCATGTTACATATCAAGAAGCTTTGGGGGGGGGGAGTGGGGGGGGTCTGGGGTGTGGCTCAGTGGTAGAGAGCTCACCTAGCACGGGCAAGGCCCTGAGTTCAATCCTCAGCACCAAATAAATAAATGTATTTAAAAAAAAAAAAAAGGAGGAGAAGAAGAAGCTTTCCATCTGCATCCAAGACAGGTCCAGACCCATTGCTAGTGCTGGGAAAAATAGAAAAGAATCTCTTTCCACGCTCTCTTGCCCACCTTGGGCCTTATGAGCAACGTAGTGACTACTGGGAAGAAGGAGCAGATGGAGACAGGACCATCACTTTCGGGACTGGAAGTGTCTGCTTTAATGACCTAAAATTTGTGGTGTGAGAAGAATGGGTAAGTTTATTGCTATTTCATTTGCCCTTTCCTGTCCTTATTTTCCCCTTGCCTCATTTTTCTTACTATATTATTTTTCTTTCTTTCAAATATTATATACATGTTTATAAGTTATTTTTTTAAAAACTCAAAATGACAAACTAACAATCAAAATAACTAACAATTTGTCCCACAATTAACATCCAGAAGGGATAGACCTTGAGAGGATGAACAAATAACTTAAAATAATTGAAAACAAATGGGAAGGGTGTATTCCCCAAGGAAACATAGGATTTTCTATGCTAGCCAAGTCTTATGTGGCCTGCTGCTTGCTAATGTGACATGACACGTAGGCAAGGGCTTTGGAAAAACTATTGCAGGAAGCTTCCAGAGAAAGGGAACTTAACAGGGGTAAGATACTGATTCTATAATCAGTCCTAAACAGACCAAATAAACAAGATTCTCAGCAATTCATTCACTCCTTCCTTTTTATAGCGGGTGGGTGGTGGCCTAAAGAACATTGTCACTGTCAAAGCTTATTCTTTCTTTCTTTTTCTTTTTTTTTTTTAGGGTGTTATTTTTAATGTTAGGTTTAGGGTTGGGGTTAGTGTTAGGGTTAGGGTTATGGTTAGGGTTCCAAAGCTTATTCTTTCTATACAAGTTTACATGTTACCTTTTTATATTAGCAAAAGAAATGCTCATAACCTTTTTGAAATCAGCATTCATGTTTCACTTATTTTGTAATTCTCCACAAAAATTCTTAGCACTGTGCTTTGCTTACAGAAGGCTATGGGTTGACTGTAAAAATAAATTGGGGTAGATGCAATAAGAATATATAAAATTATATAATACAGAACCTAACTCTTTGAATGGAGAGAAAAAACTGTGCAGCTAAGATAAGCTTTTGTACATATGAAAATGAGTTTATCCCTAGAGTATAAAAAATATTTTTCCATAGAAGAGATCATCTTAAAAAAAGTATGTATATATATATATAAAATATGTGTGTATATACATATATACACACACACATACACAAACTCCAGAATGTATATGTGTGTGTGTATGTGTGTGTGTGTGTTTGTATATATATATATATATATATATACTCTAGAACATCTGGTATCCAGATGATAAACTGCTCCATAAAAATGGGTTCTTTGACACCAAGAGTAGCCTAAAGAATGAACTGGGATTTTTAAAAGTTTAATCTGTTAGCATTGTTCAGAAGCCTTGCACACAAACTCATTTATCAACTACTAACCAGGTCTGGGCCATAATTTCTGATGTCTACATGGATACTAAAATACACACACACACAAAAAAAAAAATAGCAAATGCTCTAAAAGAGTTCTTCCTGAAGGAACCTTTTTGCATTCAATATAAATATTTGTATTTATCTTAGCAACTGAGACAAATAATATTTATAAACAGTCAAATTGGCTGCAAAATCTGATTAGGTCACCAACCACCCTGGTGGTTGTACTTCTGACTTTCAGACTTAGTCTGCAAGTTCCCACTACAAGTCTCCAGGGATGAAAGGCTGGCCCCTTAATGTCTGGTAAGGAGCCTAGTAGATGACATTCTACTTCCAGATAGGGTAACAGGCGGATTAATTCTAAGTTAACATTAGTGGATGATCCTGGGTCTAATTTTAATTAAACTTAAATTCTAATTTTCAGATTTTGAGGAACAATGTCATCACTAGACCATAATTGTATGGAGGAAGCAGATTCTCCAGTATTTGTACTAAGTCTACAAACACTGTTGTCAGGTACTGCACTCTGCCCCTGTGAACTTCAGGTACATCTTCTTGGATGTACCTGAAATAAGTGTGAGGTTGCAAGCTGAAGGCCCTCCACACAGGCCCTTCACACAGTGCCTGAGGGTGGACACTGGAATACCCACACCACTGGGTACGTTCAGTTTGGTGTCTCAGAAGCACTGTGCACCTTTGGGGGATTTTTAGATACTGATTCTTTTTTGTATGGTGGTTGTTTTGACATTTTTTTAAAATCATTTTATTAAGGTCATAGGTTCTGTGGGCAGGAATTCAGATAGAGGAGAAGACCCCACCATGTCTGGGGTCTCCTCTGAAGAGCCTCAAACACCTAGGGGCTGGAACAGTGAGGTGCAGAATTCTTCACTTTTATGAGTGCTGCCTGGACTTGGATGACTAAAAACCAGATAAGATGGACCATTGACCAGAGTACCTCACATGTGGCTTCTCCACGGGCCAGGCTTTTCTCAGCACAATGGTTGGGTCCTGACTCTTCTGGTTTGCTTCTTTAGGACAAAGGATATTTCTTGCTCCATCAGGAGGTCTTATCATTCTGCTTTTTTAAGTTATTTTTTATTCCAACCTTAGATAAAAATCACTGACTACTTCAAAATTCAATGCCTTCACATTAGTTATTCTATAAACAAGTTATTTCCTCAAATAAAAATATTCTAATAATCCTATAGGCAGTTTTAGAGTCACTGATTAAAGACCATGAAAATGTAGATTGTAACATGTGATCCCCCAAAATATTCTCTTATCCTGAAAAAGAATGCATAGCAATGCATATCTTTATTGATAACTGCAAAAGTTAATTCATTAACCAATATTATATCAAGTCCACAGTTTTTCAGATTTGAGAATCTTCTCTAGTTATAACCTTGTAGCTTTGTGAGTTGTAAAACATCTGATCTAGCTCTCAAAAAGGTCTCAAAAGGAAAAAAAATGCTAAAATTCTTGTCTAAATTCAGTTCCAAGTGAAAGACTCTAATCCTAATCAAATTAAGGTTATTAGTGTAGTGCCCTCATAATTACTCTGTCATCTACCTCATTTTAAAAAGGGGATGCCCTTTGTCTTTTACAATGTAGGGGATAGGTCTCTAAAAATTAAAGGTGATTTTGCTTCTCAAAAAAATTATAAAACTGAATCTCTTAAGTGAAATTTCTAACACAACCATCCTGTTGTGATTTATTGCTCCATCAGCCGTCTGCATGGACAGCCCAGCCTCATTCCCAACACATTCTAAAACAACGTCAGTCAATTATTCCTTTGCCTCCACCCCTAGGAGCAGTGGAAAATATTACTGTGGATTTAAAAACTTTTAAATGAATATGTATTTTGTAACTCACTGTGTTTGTTGACTTTTACAACCCATAGGCAAGGAATTCAGACCTAAAGTATACATGTGTTTCCAGGCATAAACAGCCTTCTGAGCAAATAATGTGGGAAAATGAAAAAGGTTGAATCAAGTGAGCACCATAGACCTATGTTTTTTTCTAGCGAAGAACTGAAGGTTTTGGAAAGCACAAGTGATTGCCTTGACCTTTTAAGAAAATGCTTGGGAGATGAGGTCCAGAGAACACTGTTGAAATGAATGGTATGTACCTCACACTCCAACTTGGATTTGAGAAGACCCAGAGCTGGAACTGTTTAAGTACGCCTACCACAGAACTGGTTCCTCTCAGCTCTCGAGTGATAGGATGGAGAAGTCAAGCACATTTGGGTCCAGATTCTGATTTCATCACTAGTACACACATAACCTTAAGCAAATTAATTCATTTACCTAAACCTCTGGTCTTTTTAAATCCATAGCTTTGGGATAATAATGGCACCCACAGGTGGCATTGTTTTGAAGACTGAATGAAATATAAAAGTGCTCAGTGGAAGTCAATCATCATCACTGTTGTTCCTCTGTCTGCCTAAAGGTTAGAAAGTACCAAGGTCCTTTTACCGTCTGTCTCCACCATCTAATTCCTTAAGACAAGAAGAGCTGATTGGACGAAGACAAGAGGCTGGTGGGGCAACAGATACATAGCTGTCCTGTAAGACTAATGGGGCAGAAAGGGGTAAGAAAGGAAGAGCCCAAAGCCACAAAGTGGACCTTGCAAGTCTCTCTGGGCAGCTGGTATCAAGGTCTTTGCCCTGAGCAGTGCAGGGCAGGTGGAGTAGTTTTAGAGGAAGATTAGAGGGGCCAGTCCCATTCCTTATCAAGATGTCCCTCAAGATGGAACTAGTTTGAAAAAGCAGATATTCAGAGGTGGGATTTCAGATTGCTTAAGAAGACATACAATACGGAGGCAAAGAGAAATTCAAGGTCTAGCCCAGATAAAATTCTAATTCCACCCTTCACAGCAGAGTCTGCCAAACAGCAGTGGTAAGATTAGTGAATCCTAACATCAGTTTAGTGGGTCATGACCAGTATTTTTTTTAAATTAGCAAAACAGAAATTAACAAAATCCCGGTGTATTACAGGTAATGAGAATGAGCATTTCTCACAAAACATTGGTTTCAGCTACACATATCTTTATGTTTGTATGTATAAAATGTAAAAAAAAAAAAAATACTTTCACTGTGGGTCAAAGTCAGAAGTTTGAGAAGCACTACTCTAGAAAAAGTAGCTCATCACTGCCTCAGAGGAGAAAGCAATTTCCCTAAGGGGAAAGAAAGATGACTGACAACTGACAATACAGTGACTCACTCTTTGCCCAGAGCTGTTAGGAAAGGACTGGCAAAAGTTGCTGATGTTGGGTTTAAGGGTTAGGAGCCTTGGGCATGTTATTGAAATGGTCAAGAGCTGATACTTCAGACCTAGATTTCACACAAAGATCTATTGAGAAAAACATGTTTTGCTTAATTCAAAAGACATTTCTATGACAATGAGTAATGAAGTGACAAATCTGAGCATTAAATACTTCAGAACTTCAGCCATGACATCATCCCTTATTGGAAAACTAAATACTTAACAACCTTTAGATTTGTACATCATCTTCTTACCTGCCGAGCCGCATAGCTTCCAGGGGATCCCGGATATCGCTCTATGAGCAATGGTCGTAGATCATTTTGCCACATTTGAGAAATACTGGTGCCTTCTGCAACTTGCCGAAGAGACGATGAATTCAAAATAGCTGGTTGGTGGTAATTCTGAGGATCAAATGAAATTGCTTAACTGGCTATCACTTTATATTTAAGACAGACTGACACATTCGCAAATAATTGCATTAACTCTCAAAATAAAAGAATATTTTTATATCATATGACATGGGTAAATCAAACTACTCAACTAAGAAATTGGCCTCTTCCATTCACAAAGTTAAAAAAAAGTTTGACAGCTTATTTTAAAAACAAAATTGTCAGAATGCTTTTAACCTGGGAATTACTGTTTCACACCTATTACCTGTATAAATTGAATGATGTCTGAACAATTGTTTTGTAAAACTAGGTTTAAAAATATCAGTTATGGAGGGGCTCCTGCTTCCTACGTGTAAGGCACTGGGTTCAATTCTCAGCACCACACAAAAATAAATAAATAAAGGTATTGTGTCCCTCTATAACTAATAAATAAATAAATAAATTAATTAATTAATTAACGGTCTCTTAAGAAAACTACAGTGAACAAAACAATATGCTTTGCTAGCACATATAAAAAGCAGTGTTGTTACAGAATAAGTATTGTCACAAACCAGAGAGGCTGTATTCAAAAGCTTCCAGCTGTCATTCATAGGTGCATGACCTTGGGTAAGTTTCTTAACTTCTCCTTCCCCCAGAAAAACTAATAAAAGAATTTGATCTAAATCCACACTATCCATCATGAGAGCCACTAGCCACATATGACTAAGAAGGACTTGAAATGTAGCTAGTCAAATCGGGATATGCTTTGTATAATATCAACTCTGGATTTTGAAGACAGTATAAAAAAAGGTAAATTATGTCATGCATAATTTATAGTACATTATTAAAATTAATTTCATTTGTTGTCTTTTTACTTTTGTAATGTAGTTACCAGAAAATTTAAAAATTACATATGAACACATCATTATCTGTTTCTATTAAACAGCACTGATTCAGATATTGTTGCCATTCCTTTCAATCCAAGCTTGATGATCCTACAATCTGCTAAATAGTAAACTTTAAAAAAAATGCAATTAAAATTATTTTAATATTCTATTGACATTCACACTCTTAGGTACACTTATATATTAAAAACGAAACTTAAAAAGCTAAATCAACTTCACATTCAAATTTGCATCTTTGGTGTGACTTCACACATGCCATATTTTCTTATGATAATGGGAACGATGAATCATTCATACATTGTATGTTTATTACTCAATGATGGAATGTGTTACACTCCTCTTCAAAGGGAAGTGGATGATGGATCAGATGACTTCTTCCCTGAGGGGAATGATAAGAGTGACATAAGGATACTGAGTTCTTTGGAATGTAAAAGAGAAATTGAGGGAGACTTGTCTAGTTACAGTTCCTTCCTGTACCAGTAAAGTTGGATATGTTGAAATAATCATGCAGATAGTTTCACTCCAGATGAATTACTGCGTGTGACTGGTGAGAAACTGTGGAATTAGAAAATGCTTATTGCCTAATTACTTAGATTTCTCTACACTGTGAGATGGCCAGTCTCTGGTATTTATCATGCAAAAGAGCACAGCTGTTGGATCAGACATATCCTCTCAACTCAACATCCTCTGTTTAACATGCTGTAATTCTGGCCAGGATACTTAACCTCCTTAAGGGTCCATTTCCTCATCTATACAATGGAGGCAATAACATCTACATTCTAGGCTAAATAGAATTAAGTTAGCTAATATATGTATACTATCATTGTAACTATTCAATGTTTTAGTTCTATTTTATTATCTTCTATCAAACACTAAAGAGGGATAGAATGTTAGAACTGAAAAAGCCACTTACAGATGATCTAGCCCAACCTCCTTGATTTATAAATGAGGGGAAACTGAGGTTCATAGAAATCAGCTTGTTACCCAAAGCTATAGGAGAGCTACAGGCAAGTCCATGTAGAGATCCCTGGCCTGTTGGCTCCGATCAATCCTGTGCTCTGCCTCATCTATGTACTCCAGTTTACTCCTGAATGCTGTTGCTGTGCCTGAATGTCTTCAGGTTTCTGTTTGTTTATTAGTAACACATTTTTAGGTATGTTTTCTTAATAGATCTGTCACTGCCATCTTGGTATCTCCAGGGTCTAAGTCATCATGTCTCAAAATAGCACTTGAGGAAAAAAGCTAAAGCTAAAAGACAAAACAATGGAAATGGAAAAAGAAGAAAATAGAGGCAAGAGGTCTTAGGACTTCCATGGTTACGTAATACTTAACCTCCCAACAGGAGCCTGCCTGTCTCTCCCACTGCCTTACAAGCCCCTTGTACTGGGCGCCTCACTGGGCTTTGGTCACTGGCCTCCCTACAGGCCTCAAAACACTCTGAGGCTCTGCTCCCTTGGGGCCTTCGACCAGCAGTGCCACTTCAGGCTACTTTTCTTCCTCTTCACCTGGCAAAATTCTACCCGCTCTGGCTATGGTGTAAAGGCCTCCTCCTGTGAGTTAATATCTTTATTCATACACCCTGTATGAAATATTAGCTGCATGAGGGTTGAACTGTCTTATTTACCTCTCTCTTCCTCTCCATAGCCACTCAAGGGGCTGGTTCATATTAAGCATTCAAAAAATGTTGGGCAAATTCATCAAATAAGGAATCAATAGGTGAACTATCTTTCTAAAACTGTCTTCATTGAGAATGTGTTTATATGTTAATAAAGTAAAATTTGCATCTTTGTCATCAAAAACATCAACTCAGTCAAATACACAAGCAAGTATAAAGACAGGACACACAAGAGGCTACCTGCCGAGGAGCCAGGAGGTCACATGGTTCAATGTTAGCGGGTTTCATTCATTTTGCATTTCGGAATGTAGATGTTTCTGCCAATTTTGATCTAGGTTGGCCCAGGGCGGTCAGAGTGACAGTCAAAAACTGTTGTGTTGCTGTTTGACTAGTGAGTATCTTGTTTTCTATTTACTATCTTAACTCTAGCCCAGAGCCTACCTGGTCATCGTGCTCAAGGTCCTTCATTCCTGCGCTTCACATTCACAGTGAAAGAAAATCAAGTTCATGTTTAAATGAGTGATTTACAGAGGCTTGAAAAAGTTCTTATGAGACTTATGAAAAAACAGAAGCGAAATATTCCTTCAATGTCTCTAACTGTAAGGCATATTTGTAGACGAAACACAGCTGAAAAATAGCACCCCCATATATAATTTTGGGGGTGCTATTTTTCAGCTGTGTTTTGTCTACAAATATATATATAAATTTTTATATAGACACTCATGAATCCAGAGACTAATGTGTGCTCCTTAACCTCCAGAGATCAAGCAATTCATTAATGTACTTCTGTAAAGGGTCCTCTTCCTCCCTGCCTCTCTGGGAGCAAAGATGTCCTATTGACTCACAGAGATACAAGCTTCCCAGTCAGTGCAGAATAGAAAAGGTAAAACAGCTACACTTGGTTTATTACTTAGACTCATCTATTATTAAACCCCATATGGAAGAGCATCTGACCTTCCCACTCTAAATAGCATATACATTCAATTATTAAGGAGTCTTAGTCTCAGAACTCCATAAATATAAACACCTACGTGCAGATGAAAAGACCAAATAAAAGGAGAAACTTGAGGGGGAAAAAGGGTGCGCTCCGCGGGAAGACAGTAACAGAGGCAAAAACAGAGTTGAGCCCAGCAGTAAATGCAAACCCCAAGTTATTCTAGGTTCATTTCAGTTTAAAGTCACTTAGACAATTTCCATTGGTGCAGGCATTCTCAGAGGAGCAAGGTTCTATTACAGTCCCGGCCTTGTCTTTTCATCCAGGCAGAAAGGACAATAAGTCTGCTCTGGGTGACAAGAATCTTTTAGCTAAAAAAAAAAAAAGTGTGAACCAGCTATCCTGAAGCATCTCCTCTCTGCTAATCACATGGTGCTAAGTCAGAGAGGGGTTTAGTTACATAATTTGGAGAGTTGGCCCAGCTTGCAGAGTAAGTTGAGGTTCCAAACCACTGAATTAAGGGGAAATCCCCATAGACATGCCACCAATTCAAGTCAAGCTTCCAACCTATAGGAGGGCTCCAGCCAGCCCTCAGATTAACACTTCTGTCTGCCTGCAAATTTAACTCAGCCAGCACTTATTGAACTTCTGTGTGTTACATGCCACTGACATTACAAACGCAGCTGGGAAAGAGTTGGGAAGTGAATGAGATAACATCTGTCTTTTTAAAATGCAAGCAGTCCCTTCTTAAAATTAGAGCAGAGCAGGCTTTAAAAACAACAATTGGGGCTGGGGATGTGGCTCAAGTGGTAGCACTTGACATGCGTGGCATGCGTGGGGCCCGGGTTCAATCCTCAGCACCACATACCAACAAAGATGTTGTGTCTGCCAATAACTAACTAAATAAATAAATAAATATGTTTAAAAAAAAAAAAAAACAATTGAAGGTCAATTCCCAGCTTCCTCATTTATTAGCAGTGTCTAAGAAAAGGTTTCTAATGTGTAAATGGGTATTATAGTACTTACCCACAAAACAGGAGAGGTTCCAAAAGGATGTGTTCTTTTTCCCTCTGTCAACACCCAGCCTACCACTGAGCTCCCTGTCCCTGCCTTGGTGTCTCCATGGTTGCTTCCAGAAGACTCATGCAGGTGGAAGGGTGGATGACTAAGGTCTTAGGGTAATGGAGGAGAGAAACCCTAAAGATTTAAAATACATGTAGTTCTGGCCAGGCATGGTAGTGTACTCCTGTAAAATCCCAGCAACTGGAGAGGCTGAAGCAGGAGGATTGCAAGTTCAAGGCCAGCCTCAGCCTCTTAGCAAGGCCCTCAGTAACTTAGTGAAACCCTGTCTCAAAAATAAAAAACAAAAAGAGCTGGATATGTAGCTCAGTGGCAAAGTGCCCAATTTCAATCCCCAGTACCCAAAAAATTAAAATACATATGGATCCATAAGCAGAAGAATATAAAATGCTATAGAAAACATTTAACAGTTTTCCAAAGCCCACTCTGGAGTAGGCATCCTAGGTGATGCCAATTATCCTGTATGTGACTCCCATCTTCAAAAAAAAAATCTACCTTTTAGCTGGGCACAGTGGCATAATATATAATCCCAGCTATTCTGCAGGCTGAAGCAGGAGGGTTGGCAACTCAAAAAAAATTCTTTTTAATGATTGGTGCTGTTCATGAAAGTATTATGCTCCACACAGGCCAAATAAACATTAGCTGAAATTAAAAAAAAAAAAAAGATTGGTACTGTAAAAAGAAAAAGAAATAACCATGCCTCTTCATCCTCCCTAATTATATACGCGTGGGCCCACTTGGGAGTTTAAAGATTTATGATACTGTTTCCATGGAAAAATTGTTTCCAGGTTTCAAATAACCAGATCATGGTCTTCTATACACAACCATACACCATTGTTGATCTGTTTTTACATATTAGATGCCACTGAAACAGACACACCTTTATTTCAAAACAAAGGAAATAGATTTAGAAATCGATGCTTTCTTTACCACACCTCTCCTGTTGGCAGACCAGTGTACCAAGGGCACACCTCACATGATTAAAATATCCAAATGTCATAAAAAGCAGGAAGGCATGTATTTTAGAGTGAACTGAGTCATCACCAGGCTGCAAGCTGTAGCTGGTTGCCTGGAAGACTTTATGAAGGCCTACAGCACAAGGGAGGGGGGCTAGAAATGTGGAAATGTCACGGTTGATTGTCATTTACTTATATCATTTGCTTCATGTGCTTATGCCACTTGAAACTATTCAGTTTCCCAATGGAACAGTGATTAAAAGCTTCTTAATATAAACTTAGTAGGAACTCATGCATTAAAGACATTTCTCAAAAGTTAAATTCTCATTAACTTAAAACATTTTAAGAATCACACAGCACCTTCTCCTACCCACAAATACCCCCTGCTTACACATGCCTACAAATGATCCCTTCCGAACAGCTAGTTCTAACAGTTTCCATCTCATTCTCATTCATTTAGATGTGTCTTACACATCTGGCATGGCCCCACATTCTGGTTATTAATATCCCCTTCCCCATGTCTGACCCATAAGGTATTCCCAGAGGAGTAATGAATATGAGAATTTTGCATGTAATTTAATGGTCTTCTTCATGGGCATCACTTCTAGCCAACCCCAGTGGGAAGTTTTTTTCCTTGAAATGACTGGAGTTGACCTCCCTCTCACCCCCATCAGGTTCCCTGTGGCTGCTGGTCTCCCTAGATAAGTGGGTGCCTGGTGTAGGGTGAAGCTGATTAAGCCTGATCAGGACTAAAGTGGGCTATTCTCATACATATGCATGTGTTAGTGTGGGAGCGAGCAGTCACCAATGTGCCCTGCATTTCAAAAGTTTGAGTAGACACAGGCGTTCAGAAAGCATTTGGAAGAGCTGTTCAATAATATTGAAAAAGTTCATATCACTCCACTTTGCTGCTTTTTGTAATTTCTTTAAAATGCCATTAACATTCGCACGAGCCCTCAGCAACTTCATGATTTCAAAACTGTTAACGCAAGAAAAGGAAGTAATTGTGAATCTATTTACTTCACAGAGAAGGAATTACAAATCACTTTCATCATAAGTTCCTATATGAGAATTCCACTACAACTAGATGTGTTTCCCTGAAAACAGCATGTACCCTCTTTTAAGGGAAAAAAAAAATTGTAAAGTGGAATTTCAGTTAAGGTTCTCCTTTCCTTAGAGTTGCTCGGCTTAATAAATCTAAAACAACACACGTAGGTCCTGAGATGGCAGGGAAACTTCAACGCTAGGAGCGCATCCTTGGAGATGCAGAATGGTGAGCTGAGGGCACATCCCCAAGCGTTCCCAGCACCCTGGCGCCCTGGCGGCCCTGGTGCGCCAAGACTGCTGGCCTCCAGGGTCGCGATGTGCCCTCGTTTGCTGCTTGTCCACCGCGGACAATACACACTCCCTGTGCCTATCAGCACGCCCATTAGACCGCAGTCGAGGGGAAGCCAGTGACATCACCCAGGCCCCCCCCCCACCCCCGACGTCTGCTAAGCAGCCCCGGGGCCAGCTGAAGCACCCTGGCGAGGACGCATTCCCGATTCCCCGGGGCCGCTGTGTTGTGGCGCCGGCTCCTGAGCCCGGGACGCAGCTCTGCCCTNACGGGCTGCCAGGGGCAGGGCGGCCAGCAGCAGCAGCAGCAGGTGGAGGGTGCCCACGACGCGCCGGTCACCGCCGCCTGCCATCTCTCGAAAGCTGTGTAGGCGCGGGTTGCCCGGGCCGCCGGCGGTCACGAGCCCGAGAACGCGCGTCCGTCGCCTTCCCCCTTCTCCACCCTTGGGTCGACTGCGCCCGCCTTCCCATCGCCTCCAGCTGCGCAACGCAGGCCGCAGCCGCAGCCCTCCTCCCCCAGACCTTAGCAAACCAGGGGGCTGGGCTGCCCTGGGTGACACAAGCTTCCGAATCCGAGGGAACAAAGAAGGCCACTTCTTTGTCTTGGAGAGGATGCAAGGAAGGAAGGAAGAGATATGGAAGAGCCTTTTTATGATCTTCAGTGCCATGCAGGGAAGAGAAAGGGAGAAAGGGTTCATCAGACCTTGGGGCTTAGGAAGTGTTTTTTTCTGAAGCTCTTTAAGAAAACATTTACTGAATATTCTGTACCAGGCCTTGTTCTACTACCTTTTCCGTGATCCTCTAATCTACTAATCCCATTTGACAGATGAGGAAACTGAACCCCCTGGAGAAAGCCTGAACTGGAACCCTCAAGAATAAATATTTATAACAGTGCATCTTTATCTTTTCTCACAAATAGTTGCCTGCCTTGTGAGATACGTACATCCAAATTGAGAAGTATGGTTGAAGTAATTATATGAAATATATAAATTCTAGAATATATGGAGGCTCTCAATCTTCTCTAGTGTATGCCTCCAAAAGGAAAACACAAAAACAATTTTATTTACAATTGTTCCTCTATTTCCATGGGTTCTGCATCCCAGGATTCAACCAATCATAAATCAAAAATACTCAGAAAAAAAAAAAAATGCATCTGGCCGGGGAAATGGTGCACGTCTGTAATCTCAGCCGCTGGGGAGGCTGAGGCAGGAAGATCAGGAGGTAAAAGCCAGTCTCAGCAAAAGCGAGGCACTAAGCAACTCAGTGAGACTCTGTCTCTAAATAAAATACAAAATAGGGCTAGGGATGTGCCTCAATGGTCGAATGCCCCTGAGTTCAATCCCTGGTACCCACCCCCTCCAGAAAAAAAGCATCTGTACTAAATAAAGAGTCCTCTTTTTCGGCCACAGTGAGGTTTAGGGCTTGGTCTCTCCTGAGTCATCTTCCAGCAACAGAGTTCCCCGAAAAAAATCAGAAAAGGGATGTTGAAAAAAAAAAAAGAAAACTATTTCCTACAAATTAGAGCAAGTATTGGAAGATAATAAGCACTGCTACAAGACCCATCCACTCTATTTGCCCAGGCTTGGCTACAGGTCAGTTTTTAAATACAGAGGACTGGCTGGGGAATATACACTGTCCTGCCCCCATCTGGAACTGGAAGGGAAGACAGCATAGAAGTACCTCCTTTTCTTAGATCAAGATTGCTAATCTAGTTCTTTTTTTAGTTATAGGTGGACACAATATCTTTATTTTATTTTTATGTGGTACTGAGGATGGAACCCAGTGCCTCATGCATACTAGGTGAGGGCTCTACCTCTGAGCCTTAACCCCAGTCCTGTTAATCTAATTCTTGTCCAAGAGTTTGAGTGACAAAAATATACAGGCTTAAATAACACAAATAGTTTCTTTATTACATACAGGAACAGTATGTAATAAAGAATATCAGTATGTAATAGAGATAATTGAATCACTTCAGAACTTTCTATTGGTCCAATGTTCAGAATTAAATCATTATTACACATCCCAATATATTTCCTCTCTTGATGCTTAAGCTAGCCTTGAAAAAGAGGATTTCCAGAGTGGTAATAAAGAACCTAGTTTTCTTAACCTATTATTACCTTTTTATATTTTCACAGTATGATTTTTATAAGAAAAGGGGTGTAAATGGCAAACCTAGATGAATCAAAATGTGAATATAATATTATGCTAAATATAAACAACTCAAAACAAAAAATACGGGAAAAGTTGAACTTGCTGCCTTTTTTTTAATAGGAGCACGAACCTAGGAGTACTCTGCCATTAAACTATATCCCCAGTTCTTATATTCTTTATTTTGAGACAGGGTCTTGCTAATTTGCCCAGGTTACCCTCAAACTTATGATCCTCCTGCCTCAGCCTCCCCAGTTGCTGGAGATTTTATTTTTTGGTGGGTGGGGCACCAGGGTTTAAACTCAGGGGCACTCAACCACTGAGCCACATCCCCACCCCTTTTTGTATTTTATTTAGAGACAGAGTCTCACTGAGTTGCTTAGTGCCTCACTATTCCTAAGGCTGTTTTTGAACTCATGATCCTCCAGCCTCAACCTCCCAAACCACAGGGATCACAGGTGAGTGCCACCAAGCTCTGGCTTGAGCTAAAATTTTAACAAGTTACTTGACAATGATTTTCTATTCCCTAGAGTTCTCTAATTTGAGATACATTTAAGTAAGTAAGATGCTATTGCAGTTGAGATTTACAAAAAACAGAATCTGAAACAGTTTAGCAAGCAGATGTGAATTAGGAAGTACCTCTGGGACAGACACCTGTGGGACGAAGGAGGAACAGAATGAGGGACAGGTTAGCAGGGAAGTGGGCCCCACAGCCTCACTCAACCTCAGAGGGAGCTATGGGATTTAAATAGCCTGTCCTGTGATGGCCAAAATGATTGGGGTTTTATCTTCCTGCCAGATAGAGGGATTTCCCTTTAATATCACTGCTGCCAAGTAAGTTGCACCCAGCCACACTCAACAGCCAGAGCAGTCTTTCCCTGAAGGCAGGTCTGAGCAATTCATTTTGTGGTAAAGCACCACAGATGAATCTATATGACAGATCTCATACAAACTAAAATATTTCACATAGTGAGGCTGATCAATTTACCCAACCCAACTGTAGGTATCCCTACCTTTCTTATTTTCACATTTCTGTGTCTAAATATCCTTCTTCCATTTTCCTTCACTCATTTTTCTATTCTTTTCTCCTTTATTCTAGAAACTTATAGAAATCCCTTATATCTGCTATTTTTTCCCTAGACCAATTTTTGCTGCCCTAAAACTCTTTCGATGGGATATAACCAATAACTTTTACACTTTAATTAAAGTCCCAGGCTCTGCTTTTTATCATGGAAATAAATCAGTTGTCTATGCAGTGATCCCTAGGCAAGATGGCACATACCCGTAATCCCAGCAATTTAGGAGACTGAAGTAGGGGGATCACAAATTTGAGGCCAACCTCAGCAAGTAAGCAACTTAGACTCTCAGCAACTTAGTGAGACCTTAAGCAACTCAGTGAGACCCTGTCTCAAAATAAAAAATAAAAAGTGCTAGGGATATAGCTCAGTGGTAAAGCATCCCTGGTTTAATCCCCAGTACAAAAAAAAAAAAAAACATCAAAAAAACAAGAGGAGTGGTTATCATCTTAGTATAGATTCTATACTGTGGTTTTAAAGACTAGCAGAACCCAAATGCCAAAAAAAAAAAAAAAAAAGACCTTCCTCACAAAGCTGCCACAGCAGGATTTTCACACACATTGTCCCATCTTTAAAGTGACATCATTGCACTAAAGAAATACTGACTAGAATGTTCTATTAAAAACAACAGTTCTCTCCAGGCATGGTAGAGTACACCTGTAATTCCAGTGACTTGGGAGGCTGAGGCAGGAGGATCGCTAGTTCAAAGCCAACCTCAGCAACTTAATGAGGCAATAGGTAACTTAGCAAGACCCTGTCTCAAAATAAGAGATAAAAAGGGCTGGGGATGTCACTCCATGGTTAAGTGACCCTGGGTTCAATCCNGAGATTGAACCCAGGGGTGCTTAACCACTCAGGCACATCCCCAGCCCTTTTTATATTTTATTTTGAAACAGGGTCTCGCTAAATTGCTTAGGGCCTCACTAAGTTGCTGAGGCTGGCCTTGAACTAGTGATCCTTCTGTCTCAGACTCCCAAGCCACTAGGATTACAGGCTTGTGCCACCCCACCCAGCAAGGACACAAAATTATAATAGTCATAGTCTTTACTGCCATGCAGAGAGGGGGGGAAAGAAAAGAAAGATAAAACAAAAGAAAAGAGCCATTCTCACTTAGGAGAATTCATTGATAAAGCAATTAAAAATTATTGCTTTCATTAAATCTCAACCCCTTAATACACATATTTTAAAAGCCTTATTACAAGATAATTGTAATGCTATAAACTAAACATATGTAAAATATATGATGAGTTTTAACATAGGTATATATCTATGAAACCAAAACCAGTGAGTGGACATATTCACCACCTGTAAAGTCTCCTTCTTTTCCTTGGTAATCCATCTCTCTATTAGCCCAGACAACCACCAATCAGTCACACGGTCTTTCAAAGTCGTTATATGAGAGTGTGTGGTAATTTTAGTTCTACCACATTCTCAACAAAAGTTTCATGAGTTAATCTTTAACCTTAACCATAAGACCAACTGACTGATTTCACTGATGTTCTCTATTTATGCTTCATTTTTTCTCCCATTAATTTCTACTTTGATCTTATTATTTGCTTTCTTCCGCTTACTTTGGGTTCACTTTGATACACAACAAACTCCATTTAAGTTTCAAATCATGGAAGCCTGAGTCTTCAATTTACAGCATTTTACTTTTTTTCTGATAAAAAGGCTTTGGTCCCTGATTCCTCCTTAAGTACTACTCCGCTTTGTTCTGTATATTTTGCTGTTGACTTTTTCATTCAATTCAAAATGCTTCCTAGTTTCCTTTTGATTTCTTTTCAATTGTGCTATTTAAACTGTATTATTTAGTTCCAGTTGAGGATTTCCCTAATTTCTTTTGTTATTGATCTCAAATTCAATTCCATCGTGGTCAGAGAAGACACTTTGTTTAGATAATTTTAAAATTTTTTTGAGAATTAATTTATATCTCAAAATAATAATCCACTTTGTTAAATGTTCCTTGTGCATGTGAAAAGAAGGTATATTCTCTTATTATAGAGTAGTATTCCATAAGTGGCAGTTAAGTCAACTCTATAGAGTTGCCTAAATCTTCTATAAACTGGTCTATTTGTTCTATTTATTAATGAAAGACTGGTGTTAGAATCTCTGACTGTAAATGTGAATTTCCTATTTCCTTTCTATTGAAATGTCCTCCTAACAAATTGAGCATTTATCATCATGAAGGAATCTGTTTGTACTTGGCAATATGCTTTACTCTGAAATCTACATTTTCTAATACTAATGTAACTAGTCCAATTTTATTTTGATTAGTGTTAATCCTTTTATTAGTATCCATCCTTTTATTTTTAAACTATGATCTTATCTACATTTTAAATGTATTTTCTATAGGCAACATACAGGTAACCTTTGCTTTTTTATACAATTAGACAATCTTTGGCTTTAAAGTGAGGTATTTGGATGCGAATGTGATTATTGAGTGTGGATATTGGATATCGAATGTGATTATTGTAATCAAATTTAAATAAACCACTCTGCCATTTCTTTTCTATGTGTTCCATCTGTCCTTTGTTCATTTTTTACCACTTTTTCCTGATTAACTTGATTTATTTTCTTAGTATTCCATTTTATCTCCTTTGTTGGCTTTTTAGCTACATTTTCATTTTTGGTTTTGGGTTTTCATTTTTGTTTTGCTTTGTTTTTTCTCTTCTTCCTTTTTGCATGTTTGCTTTGGGATTTGTAGTGTACATTTTAATGGAGCACTATCTGTCTTCAAAAATCACTTACCTTGTAGTATAAGAACCTTACAGCTGCATATATGGTAGCCTATATTCCCAGCTTCTCAGAAGGCTGAGGCAGGAGGATCACAAGTTCAAGGCCAGGCTGGGCAACTCAAAATAAAAAATTTAAGAAGCTGGGGATGTAACTCAATGATAAAGCACCCATGGGTTAATCCATGGATACTTCTACTTCTATTGGTCTCTATGCTATTTTGTCATATACATTACTTATATACCTCAAAATATATTATCTTTGCATTAAACAATTATCTTTCAAACTTATTGTTAAATGAGTTTTTAAAATTTTTTTCATCTACCACATTATTTACCATTTTTTATATTCTTCCTTAGAAGATTAGATGTGTTTCCTAAAATGTGTTTCTCCCTGTTCCCCACTCCCCAATCACCAGTAGTGGGGATTGAACCCAGGGTTTTGCACATGTAGCTCTGTCACTGAGCTACATCCTCAAGCTTTTAAAATCTGCCCAGTCCAGCATTGAATTTTCAGTCTCCCTGCCTCAGCCCCCTGAGTAGCTGGGATTACAGGGATGAGCAATTGTGCCAAGCCTAGAATATATTTCTTGCAGTGCATACACTAGTGATGAATTCTGTTTCTGTACAATGGAAAAAAAATATTTTTCCTTAATTTTTTTAAAGTTATTTTCTGTGAGTTTAGATGTCTATGTTGAAAGATTTTTTTTTTCTTTGAGTACTTTATAAAGATGCTACTCTGGCAGGGTATTTTTGTTTGTTTGTGTTGTAGTGGTTTGGGTTTTGTTTTGTTTTTTTGCTTTGTTTTTCTTACCTTTTTCTGATGATAATTCTGCTGCCATTCTTATCCTTGCTCCTCTTGGCATGTAATATGTCTTTTTTCTCCATCTTCTCTTAAAACTTTTCTTTATTCACAGGTTTTAAGAAATTTGATTATGATATGTCTTGGTGAAATTTTCTTTATGTTCTTGTGCTTGTTGTTTACCAAGTTTCTTAGATGAATAGGGTTTAAGTTTTCATCAAATTGGGAAAAATTTTAGCCATTACTTCTTCAAGTATTTTTTATTCTCTCCCCATTGTCCTCCTGCCCCACCCCCCACACACTCCTTTAGGGACTCCAAGTACACACTTATGAAGTTGTTTGAAGTTTCATCATAAGTCAGTAGTCTCTGCATCTTTTTTGTCTCTCATTTGTATTTTATTTCTGTCTTCAAGTTTGTTAGTCTTTTCTTTTGCAGTACTTAATCTGCTTGGTCCCAATTAATGTTTTTTTCATCTCAGACATTGATTTTTCCCCCATCTTTATGTTGGGTCTTCTTTATTCCATCCTGTCCCTTCCTGCATGCTCATCTTTTCCTCTGTCTTCTTAAATACATGGAATATGGTTATAACAATAATGGTTTATCCTTATCTGTTCATTTTTTACCTGTGTCAGTTCTATGTCTTTTTGTACTGATAGTTTTTCCTCCCTATTATGGGTTATATACTCTTATTTCTTTGCATATCTGGTAATTTTCAAATAGATATGAGACATTGGGCATTTTGCTCTTTTTCAATGCTGGGCATTTTGTGTGTGTGTGTGTGTGTGTGTGTGCTCCTTTAAATATTCCTTATCTTTGTTCTGGGTCATAGTTGTGTTGGAAACAATTTGACCCTTTAGAGATTGACTTATAACTTCTGTTACACTATGCAGAGCAGCCTGTAATTCAGGACTAATTTGATCCACTACTAGGACAACACTTTCCTGAGTATTCTACTGTTTGTCCCTTATATTTGAAGCTTTTCCACTCTGACTGGTAGAAACATGAAATAGTCCTGACCTCATCCTCGTTCCAGGGCTTGTTGCTCCTGCTTCTTTTTGGTTGTTCTTACTCCCACTCTGAGTATTGTCATCCTTCTCACCTAAAAACTTGTGGAGAAATCTTTCCTGTCCTCTAAAGGCTTCCCTTCTTGAAGCTCTCTCTTCTCCCAGAGTTGCTTCTGCAAAAATCTGACAACCTGACCTTGCCCTGTGCTCAACTCTGTCTTTTCATCTCCTGGAGACCACTTGGCTCTGTTTGGATCTCCTCTACCTGCACTGCACTAGAAGTTTTCTCAAGGCAGTAAGCCAGGGAAAACACCAGGCTTATTTAATTTCTTTTCCATTTTTTCATCACTCTCCTGTAATGTCTGGTTTCCAATATTTGAACATCATTTTTAGTATTTGTTTTTCAAAATGGGATTATAAATACAGTTTCATCTTAACCAAAAACGTCAGTTGAGTGTATGCTTTTTATATTCTGCATGATAAAATGAGAGGTACAAAGAAAGCACTTCTGTGTAGTGAAGGACAGTTATCATCTCAAGCAAAAGGCATTTGTAAACATTGTTTCAGATTTGTGGTGAACTTTTTGCTTTTTTCATAAAATTCAACTTTTAATTGAAAGAACAATGACTGATGTTATGATTACTCAGACTTGAATATTCACCAGATATGTGTTTGAAAATAAATAAACTGTACCTATACCTTCAAGGAAAATAACTAACAATATTAGTTGCCAATAATACAATTGGATCTTTCAAGAGAAAACTGGAATTGGAAAACTTGTATCTGCTACCATAATCTTGATAGTTCTCTAATACATAATAACTTTTCTAAAAAAATCAGTGATGTTAACAAATGTGATTATACTATGTAATGAACTGTTCAACATTTGGAATATCTGCATAACTCAGTGTATCAATGTTTTTCAAATTCTCAATTTGCCAAGTTACAAAATCATGGAGAAAAGATCTATTCAAAGTATACAGAAATGGGGGGGGGGGTAATGTAACAGCTAACTTTTATGATATTAATTGTCATATTTTGATTTAATAACAAAGATTATCAATAATTATATGAAAATGCTATTAAAATACTCTTATCACATGCTACTACTTCAAATTTTCTTCATATGCTTTAACCAAAATAACATATTATTACAGATTGAATGCATAAGTAAATATCAGAATCTGGTTGTCTTCTAAGAAGTCTTTTTTAAAAGAGAGATTGTTATTTAAAGTTCAACAATGTCAATGTACTTACTAAATTCTTTTGTTTTAGAAAATGCAGTTTTCTCATAAAAATGTGTTATTTAACGTAATGCTTTTATTATTTTTAAATGAATCCATAATTAAACATCTATAAAATGCCTGTTTTAATTTTCAATACAATGAATATTGACAGACATATTCCACATACATAAGAGTTACTTGTGGTCCTCAATAATGTAAGAGGTCCTGAGATCAAAACATTTGAGAACCACTATGTTCTCACAGTGAAGAGATTATACATAAGCCAATGATTCCAACGGTAACTACACTTTAGAATTATCTAGAAAGCTTTCTTTTAAAATGGTGACATTTGGTCTGTGTATCAGATTATTTAAAAGCTTCCCAGGTAAATCTAAGTGCAGCAGGCTGAGAATCACTGAATTAAGCTATATACTTTTGAAAAATACATTAGTAAAAATCATATAATCAGATTAATGATAACATTAGTAATCATGTTGCATAGTAGTTATTTTGTAAGGCTCTGAGGATAAAAGTAGAGAGACTGGGAAAGGGACAGTCCTAGACAAATTATTAAGCAGGCAGCTTAGTTTCAAACCTGTCACTAACCCCTCACCTGCCCCCTACATTTTTGCCCCTACACAAACCTCAATCTGAAGAACCCTGCTCTTAGACAATTAAAGGCACCATATTATATCCTTGCCCAAATCTGTCCACCGCTGCTCTCGATAATAGAATGAACATTAAAATATTTGTTTTTACAGTCTGGAGTCATACTTTTGTTATTCCTTAGAAATCTTAGGAATCTAGTTTTCCTGTAAATTTTCCCAACTCCTTTCACAAGATCAGAGGTCAGGTTAAGGTGGGAATGAAAGTTAGAAAAAAATAGTTTCCTTTTCTCTTTTGATTTCTTGGCCTTCTCCCTTCTGAGCCCTTTAGAATAACATTTACTTTCTTAAAGAAAGGGAGATACACAGTCCTCATAAACCCTCCTTCCTTTTACCAACGCTAACCATGTGTCCCAACACAATTTCATTCCCCCCTTTATTAATTTCAACATGCTGGTTTGTTTGGTTTATTTTGGTGTTTGGTTTGGGGGTTATTTTTTTGGGGGGGGGTTGCTTGTTTTTCATTTGTTTGTTTTTTTAAACCCAGGGCCTTGTGCATGCTAGATAATCACTCTGTTACTAAGCTACATCCCTAGTCCTGTCATGTTCTTTTTATCAATTTTTCTCTAAGGGCTTTGAAAAACAAAAAATGTTCAAGATCTAAAGACGTGAATCTCCAGTAAGGAATTTCTATCCACTCAAGGAGATGAAGTAGAGAGAAAACAAGATGAAGAACTGAAGATAACTTCACTCTTTACAGATTATGAAATAGCTCTGAGCTACACAATGTCAAAACTGACTATAATGGGAAATTACAATCAACTGGCTGTTATGGGAAGTATCCATACATATAGTATAATTTATATATATATATATATATATATATATATATATATATATATATATACACACATATACACACACA